>NW_019230046.1:595911-653620 GCF_002742605.1 Olea europaea var. sylvestris
ATGTACATTATGGTATCCATAAAAGTGTCCATAATATACAAGTGACATAACATTTTTGGAGAATTGAAAAATTATTTTTTCAACTCTCCAATCATGAAATTTTACATGTACATTATGGACACTCTTATGAATATCATAATATACGTGTAAAATTATCCATGTTGAACAAACAGGACAAAAACAGAATGATGTGGCATACCATAATTGAGTGTTTTATGATGTCTTTTTCTCATTCTCTAATAAAAAAAATTGCCAAGTGTAGTTTGAAAATGTATTTCCGTCATTGACTCTATATATTAATTAATAATTACTCAAGTTTGATCCAAAATAATCTTTTAGCATTTGCAGTTCAAAGATTCGGTCAGTGATTGGGCATATTTTATTTTGAAGAAGTGAAAATTAAAATAATGCTCATATTTCGGAGTTAATTGTTTCATTGATCACTGAACTTAGGTCCATATCTTTGATTGATCATTGAAATTTAAAATATCGAGTTTTGATCACTGAACTTAATTTCATGTCTTTGATTGCTTACTGTAATTTAAAATATCGAGTTTTGACCACTGAATTTTAAAAAATATCGTACTTTACTCACTAAAAATACGATATTTTTCAAAGTTCAATATTTATGCTAGTGAGTAACGTATGATATTTTTCAAAGTTCTGGGATCAAAACTTGACATTTTAAGCTTCGTGAACAATCGAAGACATGTATCTAAGTTCTTCGATCAAAATTCGACATTTTAAATTTTAGTGATTAATTAAAGACATGAACATAAGTTCAGTGGCTATTGGAACAATTAATTCCTCGTTCCGCCACCTGTTTTGTTGAAGTTTTGTAGGCAAGGAAATCAAAAATATAAATGAAATCCCCTGTGCTTGACAGAACTTGCTTCAATTTCTTTCTCCAATGGAGGAGCTCTCCAATATCAACCGTTTACGCCACCGCGAACAGCTGCCGCAAACTCAACAAACCTCCTTGAGGCCCAATTCCAGCACCACTACTAGGGCCTATCAAGAAACGGAGCACGAAGAAGATGAATTGAATCGAGACAGCTCATTTTTGCTCGATTTCGATTCATTGGATCCACACAGTAATTCGAATTCCTATTTCTTTATACCGGATGAATACAACGCTAGTTCCAATTTTGGTTTCAATTTTAATGCAGAACCCGATAGCTGGGTTTGCGAGTATTCGGATTCCTTACCTGACCGAAATTGCCGTTTATGTCGAGAAGGATACGACGAGCCGATGAATTTTGTTACCGATCTGTTCGAGTCCCGCGAAGCCCAAATTCTGGATGACCCAATTCGGGAGTTCGATTCAGGTCTGTCGGAGGATACGAGGATGGAATTTGGGTTCGGTCCGGGACTTGGTTCGGATTCGATCCCGCTGGAGCTTGGGATTCGGGTTGAGGGTTCGAATGCGGAGTCTGATTTCGGTGAATTTGATGTAAATTCTGGGTTTATTGTTAATGATGATGACAATTACGAGAGCTTTGGGGTGAATGAATATCGTATTATTGAAAACCAAAGAGAAGAGTTTGAGTGGGAGGAGGTCAGTGAGAGAAACCAATTTGACGAGAGAGAGAATTTTGATTCCGTGATTGATCGAATTGGGGGAGTCTTGGTTTCTTCAAATGTTCCATCCCCAGAAGGCGAGAATTCATTCTTAGATGTAGCAGAAGGCGAATTAGAAGAAGATGACGCAGAAGAAGAAGAGAGAAATGTCGAGTGGGAAGTGCTCATGACAGCAAATAATTTGGATAGTGATTTTGGTTTCGAGAACCAGGAAGAATATAACAATGATCGTGAATTTGCTCGTTTTGATCTTCCAGATGATTATACTTTGACGATGGAACAATGGGTGGAGAATGAGAATGCTGTAAAGATTGGTCTTCCTGCGTCAAAATCCGTGGTGGAGAATTTGCCTTCAGTGGTGTTGACAGTTGACGAAGTTCAGAAGAACAATGATTCTGTTGTTTGTGCAGTTTGTAAGGAGGATGTTGCAGCTGGAGAAAAGATAACTAGAATGCCTTGCTTCCATCTTTATCATGGAGACTGCATTTTGCCATGGCTTGAGATAAGGAATACATGCCCTGTTTGTAGGTACGAATTGCCTACAGACGATGCAGATTATGAGAAGAGGCAGAGGGATAGCCGATTGGGGTGGTGATGGAGTTGATCATCTCTTGGTCGATGATTCTCAGGTGAGTAACAACAGAGAATTTTTGCTTTGAAATGTGTAGGAATGTGAAGAATATGGATTTATGGTGCATATTTTACCTTTTGGGATGATATAATATCGAACTTTTTGTTTTTGTACCATTTTACTTGGTTAACAATAATTGTTATTTTGCCAACATCTGCGGTTTCCTTAGTTTTCTTTCTTCCACATAGAGGAAATAGGGTAATTCGTCGGTATACATGTATATGTATGTTGATTTCAGATTGCAAGTACTAAGAATTTATTGTTGGAATAAATTTCTCTTATGCTATTACCAAATGGAATTGAAGTGATTATACTTGAATGGCTTGTTTGGTTTGGTGGACTGCACAACATATTTTCCGGTATTAAGAAAAGGAAACTAAAATTTTATTCATTCTACTATCCAGAAATATATGCCTAATATAAACCTTTTTCACTCGGGATTGAGTTGTTGGTGAGCATCTGTTTGATTTCCCTTTTTCCTTGTGATGTGATTAGTTTCAATTATAATGACATTCGTGAAGCAAGCATGGGAAATTGCTAGTGGTGGTTTACTCTTGATTCTCATCAACTGCTGTTTGATAGAAGCACAGTATCTTCTCTCGCGATTCTAGTCGCAGCTTATTAGGACCTACTCAATTTATTGTAGAAATTTTTGGATCAATTATTAGACCATGCAAACTAGAAAGAGTCGGCGCATGGTCTTGAATGATCCATAGGCTTTGGGCTTCGATGGCTGGAACTAGCCTAAACTAAAGGGTGCATTCCTAAGGAGAAGCGTAGGCTCGGTGCTGATCTATCAACAACTTCCTGCATTTTGTTTGTGTACTAGGCTGAAAATGTTCTGGAATTAGAGTCAAGTGTTCAGATGAGCATGGTGACCTTTCAATAACTTAGTCCATGTAATTTTGGGTCAAGCTGGAGAATAATTCCAGACTCGGAAACACGCGACTTGAATAGCTTTTCTAGTCATTTTATTAGTGATTACGATAAATAAATTGTTATGGGATGGAGACCTTATGTAGTATTTTACCAAGTCATTTAATGGAATATTTGGAGTTTTTCTACTTATTTTTGACAAAGATGTAAAAGGATATGTCATTGTTACGACAGATGAAATGATGAAGGTAGTTTACCAAGCCACCCGCTCTGGAAGCTAGTTTCCAGGAAGAAGCAACTACTCATTATTGGATTCAAGAAGTAAAACCGGCATTTATAGGGACGCAAAAGCGAAAGTCGCTTTTGGTGCTCCTATGTAGAATCTCTGGATTTCATCCCTACGCAACCCAGTTCAAGGCGTAATATTTCTCATAGAATCTCGAGTTTTCCTTGCCACTTTGTTATCTTCTTTATCTCCCGAGACATTACAGTACTAACGGTTTTCTTTTTCCAATATGAACCACCCCTTGCCCAGATCGATGAGCTCTCTATCTTTAATCTGAATTTGTACTTTGTTGATATATGTAGCATGGAAGCTGTGTGTAAATTTCTCTATTTTTAGCGTTAACTTTCAGAAGGATTTATCCTGGAAATATTTTTTCCTATGTGATTAGCCTGCAAGGCCATTCATATAGGTAATGAATGGGTTCTTGAATTATTTCACGAGCTTTCACTATTAAAATTGTCGAAGTGAAATCTGTTGCCCTATCCTCTATGCCGTCTCGCCAACGCTCCATTTCCAATTTACACCCATGGACAGAGCCGAAGTGAATGTATGTTATGACAGCCCCTGTTTGTGCTCCATTCTAGATGCATTTTTCTTTCTCATCTTTTAAGTTATACATTCTCTGATAAAATAATATTACATGAAAATTCAAAATTTCTTCGTATTTTTTAATTACATATTCTCCAAAAAATTATTATTTCAAAATACATTTTTAATGGAACTCAAATAGGGACTCCAAAAAATTCTTCTTATTTTTTCAATACTTAAATTAGTTATTATATCTTTGAAAAAAATTCAAAAAAAAATTCAAAAAGTTGAGATATTCTTTGTCGTTAAATGAAACATTTGGGACATTTAAGAAGGAAAGGGTTGAAAAGAGGTGTAAAAACGTGTTGGAGAAGCTTAGGCCGCGATTGGTTTGTTGTTTTCGGATCGTTTTTCGTTTTCTGTTTTCGAAAACGCAGAAAACGCATTTGGTCCGTCGTTTTCGAAAACGACTTAAAATTTATAATTGAAAACGCACAATGACTTTTTACCGTTTTTAGCGTTTTCAGTTATAAATGTCGAAAACGCTCAAAACGCTCAAAACGGGTCATTTTTGGGGAAAATTAAAAATCGTTTTGAAAATGGAAATGGAAAATGAAAATGGAAACCAATTGCACCCTTATATTTGGTTTGTTTTGCCCATGTAACATGATTGGAGTCTTAAATATAAAAAGTAAAGAGTTATTTGGTTCCTGCTTTCAAATTTTATTTTATTTTCTAAATAATAAATTTTTTCAATACTTAAATGTCAAAAAGTATGATTTGACTTTTACTTGGGATAATTGATGTTGACAATCTTTCTCGAGTAGAGTCGAATTTATTATCAATTATGAATTTTTTTTATATCTCTATGAGAATTTCACAAAATTGAATATAACCATATATAACTTAGCTATTGAATTGATTATGGTGGAATTTATTTGTTCTCTATAGAAATTTACGTTATTTGTTGTATGAGTGAAAAATACATTTATTACTTTTCAGTCTAATACAATTCATAAATCAATTTTTAAATTGGTCAGATAATAATATAATTTAGAGAAGTTTAAAATAATCGTCCTAGTTATAGAAAAACAACCATGCCCGCATAATCGAAGTAAACAAACACATGAATTAAAACAACATCACATGATTAAGCAATGAATGTGCAAAGTCGTGGTGGTCCTCAATTTGCTGGATCTTACGTACGAGTGAATATAAAGTTAGATCTACACTGAATTTCACGTTAATCTCGTCATCTAGGCTTCTCGGTAAGACCATTTGGAGAGACATATTTCTTAACATAACAAATAGATCATCGTAGATGTCAATTTTTAAATGAATTGATTCTAAAGATAATTTTTGAATCTTGTATTGTTCGTTAAAGGTTTCATCTTACGAGGTTTTTGCTGCACCATGAACGATCCCTTTAGAAGATAAAATTAATGACGAGACTTATCAAATACTCGCAATATAATATAAAATATTATTGATACAGATCAATAATATACTCATGGATTAGCATTGAACTTCAACAAAACCTTCCATTTTGCTCATCCATTTTACAATTTTCTTCATTAAAAAATCGCAAAATTAATTTAAACAAATTATGTAAAATCTGCTAGTTCACATATAAGACTGACAAAAGTCACCAAATCAGTAAGGAATATCAATTTTTTTTTTTCCACCTAAATCAAAAATGCAAAATGGTGTATAGCCTTGGGAGTGAGGGTGGAAAGCACGAGGACAGGCTCTCCACTCCAGCTTCTCTTTTGACTTGAAACTGAAAGTCTGAAACTTTTTCGAAATCACGAGAATTCTTACTTAATTAACTTGAACAACTAGTTCGAACCTCCGAAAACTACGAGAATCCATCCTTGATTAATTCGAAGGAGATTTCGATATTAAGATGGAGGGGACAGGCATTGCTAGGAATGTGGGTTTGGTTTCTCCAGCCATTATGACAACTTTAACCCTTGTCTCCATTTCAGGCTGTAATGAGTGCAATGGATTTGTGAGGTTTCTTTCATTCGATGATTCCGAGGATGATTCTCTGCATGAACAAGAACGAATTATCAATGCTAATCCTGCGAGTCCCAACATGATCAGAGCCAGACCGCAAAAGATGTAAGGAATTGGAGATTTCCATTGATTCAGTTCAGAAACTGTGATTGTGGTGTTCTGTACTTCTGTCTTCATCTCTCTATATCTATATTTGTGTTTCTCTCTATATATGTATCTATATTTCTCTCTTCATTGTCTTCTTGTGCTATGAGCCTATGGCACTAGGGAGTGTTTCTGTACATGAATAATTCTAGTGATACATAGTTAAATACATAATTTCTTGTACCTAATGGTGTCCATCCTCTCACATGAATCGTCCACCCATGTGAGAGGGTGGACCCCATAACCACCCTTATGGGGTCTACCCACGTGAGAGGATGGACACCTTTAAGTACAAGAAATTATGTACCACTAGCATGATTGTTTTGTATATATATGTGGGGGAGGGTGGGATCGGGAGACGAAAAAGATGAATGTTTTAAAAATTATGATCATACTTGGTGTACATTTTATTTGACAATAATTTTTCATCCAATAATTTTTTGCTAACACATTTTTCTGTCAACGAGGTGGTAAAAGTTAATGTACATTCTATTTGACAACTTTTTTGCTAACACATTTTCCTGTCAACAAGGTGGTAAAAATTAATGTACAAGTGACAAAATTCCAAAAATTAATATATATATATATATATATATATATATACACACACACACAATAAACAATTGAATTGCATTAAACACACAATAAACAATAATAAAAATATAATCAAAGTTGCATGACATCTTTTGAATTATATAAATATTAAACCCAAGCCATATTGCTCATTTTAACAACAATTTATCTAGCCCCTCATAATTATGGAATTAAACACATAAATGATTTTCAACATCACTGAGTTCAACGAACTAAGAAAAAATACAAGCTATTGTTAATATTCACCACTCAAATACTAAGAATGGATCTTCAACCTCTTGCTTGATAATTATAGATCTCTCGAGAAACTGATAAAGTTCAACCTTCAGATACCAAATTTGAGCCATCAATCTTGAGAACTTATGTTTGAATCTATTTAATTTTCCTTAACAAAGCACCCCTAATGCATCCCCCAATAAGAATGAAATAATCCTATTTATAGACCCCTCATTAGGTCTAAATTTGAGCCCTAATTGAGGTAGAATTAGAAATTGAATAGAATTAGGAAAGTAGAATGCAGTGCAATCATAAAAATGATGATTCCTCTTAAACTAAAAGATTCAGGGAGTTTCAATATACTTTGATCTATTGAAAATTCATGAAATTTAAATGCTTTAATTGATTTTAGAGCAAGTATTAATATGATACCACTGTCTATCTGTAGGAAATTAGGATTGGATAATTCAAAAGTAACATCAATAATCCTACAGATTGGCCGACAAGACACTTGAGTGTCCTTATGGAATGGGTTGAAGGATCTGCTCATCAAAGTTGGAGAAAAATTTTTTCCTGCTGATTTCATCATCCTTATGTCTCAATACATGCCGTTAATTTTAGGGAACCATCCTTATTAATTGCATGGGCATTAGTGGATTTTGAAAAAGGGGAAATAATCATAAGGGGAAAAGAAAAATAACAAAATTCACCATGAATGTTCCACCTAAGCAACTACTGAACTTTGAGGAGTGCAAAAAGATAGACCATTGGAGAAGTCACAAAAACAAGAAGGATGAAAGGGGAATAGTTGGGGTGAGAAAACAATGGAAATCTTGTAATTTGGAGGCTCAATGATGAATTGAAGAATAACTGCCAATACAACCGGTGCAAGGATGAAAATTCTATTTTCAAGCCACCATATATGACCAAAACAACAAAGTAGAGCCAAGGACTATAAATAAGCACTTGTTGGAAGGCAATTTAATTTTTTTCATGTTATTTATTCATTTTGTATCCATTAGTTAGAATTTTCATTTTCTGTGGGTTTAAAGTAGTTTAGGTATCTTCATCCATACATTAGAATTGTTGATAATGTGCCTAGTTCAAATAAGTTCACAGTAGCACTTGCATTAAGTTTGGGGGCTCAATAGCAGAAATAGATATTTTTGTGTGAATTATAGGTTAGAATAAGAGTTTTATGCTGCCCTATCACGTTTGATCCCTTTTGACTTTGTGTAGGGAGCATGACCTCATAGGGAGACGATTAGATAGATGCACAAGATAGGTTAAGGACATGCACATTAGGGAGGAGGTCATGTACAGCATGTCGAATGACACATAGACATATCAGATGTGTGTTATGATGCGAGACCTTTACTCTCGATTCACTCATCCACCGCTTTCCACGTCGGACATCTTGTTTTAGAACTTGCATGCCTTTCCATTCACCACCCACGGACTGATACTAGTGGACTACTTGATCCATTACTACATGGGAATAATGTGACATATTGAAAAATAATTATTATGGTTGTTGACTCGAAGAAAGGATGAATTGATTCCAATGCAATAATAGGACGATATAATGCAATAATTATTAGATGATAGGCTTGAATATTTTATAGGGTTAAGCATTATCACATTTTCTTTCCCTCAATATGCACAGCTTGAATATTCTAAAATTTTGAAACAAAATTATATGGGCGTTACTAATGTAATTCCGTTGACTTGATTTCACATTGGAATGAATGAATTGTATGTATACATAAATACATACATATATGTTGTACGAAAATGAATGAATTGAATGGGCCAAAATGATACCTCTAAGATCTATATGGGCTCAAGTAAAACCAATTCAAACTCTGGACTCTCTCTGTAAATATTGGTGATAAATAATTGCAGCACAATAATCCCAAAACTCCAAGCTCAAACGGCATCGCTTACGGTGCTTCTCAACTCCCCTTGCAAGCCCTAGTGAACTAGAGAGCAAATTCGATAAAATCCTCCACAGAAAGGGGAGTGTAAAATCAAAATCGACGAAAGAATGGCGATATCGGGAGATTTGAGGGTCTCTGCAGCTATGGTTCCTTACAAATCCAAACCCCTTTGCACCTCACTGCACTTACCTCCTTCCAAGGTTCGTTTCGTCCTTACTTTCCTTATTGGTGCGCTTCTTAACTTTCGTTTTATCTTTGCGTGGATTTCATGTTGTGATGATGGTGTCGGGAAATTGCAACAATGCAAGAAGAGTCGTTGAGGCTATTGGTGTTTTTCGTTTTCGGGCTTAAGTTTTAATGGATATTTTTAGGGACAATCCAGGATTCAAGTTCACTTGATGAAGTTCAAGATTTATCCTTCCAACTTTGTGATTTACTGTTGAAGGTGAACAAAAATATTGAAAACTCCATTGCTACACTGGAATATGATTTTATATACAGTAAAAAACTGAGTTAATTTTCAACCCCATAAATACTCAAAATATACATACATACCATGAATTGTGTGAAAAGTTTGTGCAAAAAAGCAGTTATACTTACATAATTAAGGCCATCTCCAACCACAACACCATTCCACCATTTTGCACCATTTTTTGGTGCAAAATTGCTCCAACCCAACACCAAACTTTGCACCATTTTGCACCAAAATGGTGCAAGTGTAAAATGCCAATTTTACCCTTATTTTACATTTCTCAAATAAATTTGTTGAGGGTATTTATGTAATTTGTGCTATATATTTTTTAATACAATAAATTATTATTATTTTTATTTATATTAATAATTATTTGTGTTTAAAATAAATTTTAAATGTAAGACATAATAATTAATTAATTAATTAAAAGACGAAAATAATTTAAAATACATCAAACACGATTAATTAATTATTTATTTAGTAATTTATGTATTTTTGAAATGATTAAATAAATAATATTTTAAATAAGTAGATTATAAAGAATAAAAAAAGGGAAGAAAATGGTTAAATACTGTTCATTTGGTGTAATTTTTGGTGTAATGGTTGGAGATGAATTTTAGTTTGGTGCAAGATTTGGTGCAAAATTTGGTGTAAAATGGTGCAAAATTTGGTGTTGGGTTGGAGATGGCCTAAGGTAACCAATAAAAACAAAATGAGATTTGTAGTATATCAGCTCTTAAACAAGAGGATAGTTTGAAGATTGCTAGGAGACAATGGAATGCAATTAGAAGTAAGAAAAAGGAATGTAATATGATCAAAATACTATCACAAATCAATTTCCAATCGCATACATTATATTATAGATTTTTAGCCGATGATTGAGACCCATTTTTGGCATATTAAATGTTCGAATTGGTTTTACTTGAGGGACAGCTTAGTGGTCAGGTCTTGGGTTTG
The DNA here is from genome assembly GCF_002742605.1 of Olea europaea var. sylvestris. Classification (NCBI taxonomy): domain Eukaryota; kingdom Viridiplantae; phylum Streptophyta; class Magnoliopsida; order Lamiales; family Oleaceae; genus Olea; species Olea europaea. Next base: position 606,156 of record NW_019230046.1, read on the forward strand.
TTCCCTAATAGTCACTAGTTCGAGTTTCTCAGGGCTACTAAGGTGAGCACTCGGTTGTAAATTTCAGGGTCTCGTGGAATTAGTTGAAGTGCGCATAAGTTGGTCCGGACACCCACGGTCATAAAAAAAAATGTTCGAATTGGTAAAATTCTATATCTAAAAAAGTTGTAGCCCGTTGAGTCAGCTTTCGAACAAACTTTGAATCGCCTTAATTGAATATTGAAAAAGAAAGTTATGAAAAAAATATTGATTACGAGAAAAAACGTACTTGAATCGATTGGAACTCTTTTCGAAACCAATTTGACCATGATTTTTAACCAATTTTTTATTCCTACAAATACCTAACAGAAAAATCCATATTAGTGATCTCTCATATACATCTCATACTACGATATTCTATCAATTTTCATCATAAAATAGGGGCAAAATCATATAATGTGAGAATCTTCCAGAGGTGATGTTCAAAAACTCATCAATTGGAGATTGAACTGGTGATTTGTGGGCAAAGAAGTGTAAGAATTATTTAAGATTTATCAAGATTGCTTTGAAGAAATTCGAGAACATCAAGATTCATCTTTCTTCATTCATTAATTCACAATTCCAGGTGATGTTCTGTACATTTAACATGCTTTCTTAGAATTCAAATATACTAGGCTAGTTTATACATTGCTAAAATGATATGAATCCTTGTTATGATATTTTTTGCTTTTAATTAATTATTTTAACTTTATTTTGGTTCGATTTGTGGATTTTTATTATCTTTATTAATTATTATTTTTTTGTTTTTCAATTGCTTGATCACCAATTTAATTCTTAATGAATTCTATGTTATCGAGAGAGACAATAGGGTTTAAGCACAATACAATAAACATCATAAGGTTTGATAGATGATAGAAATATACTTACATGCTTTCAATAGGTGTTCTAGCACTTAAAAATGTATTTATCATTTTGTATCTTTTATCGGGGATAGAATGGTCATATCAGAGGAATAGATTTGATCCATATCGAGAGAGACTTTCAATTAAATTAGAAACATTGATCAATATGAATGATTTCAAATTGTCAGATTAATTACACAAAAAAAAAAAAATAATAATAATAATAATAAAGGGGATACGACATCATAGCAGTGCATTACACATATTTGAAAAACACATTTACTTGTTTTAACTATTTTAATTGATAATTTAGGAATTAATATAGGAAAATCACAACGTATTTTTGGGTGTCAACGGTTGAGCCGGCTCGAGCTTTTTTTGGCCCGAGCTGAGTAGAGCAGAGCAAAAGCTCGGCCAAAAAATCGAGGTAGTTGCCTTTGTAAAGGTAGATAGCCTTTGCAAAGGCTTTATTTATTTTTTTTATTTATTTTTAAAATTTCGAGTCGGCCTTGGCCCGCGAGCCATACGGGCCGGCTCGAGCCCGTGAGCCAATTTTTCATCCTTGACTTATTTGTTATTTAATTAAAATTGCAATTAATTTTAACTCGGTCAAACACACAGTGCTTGAGGTTTCGACACTATATTCACTGCTTAATTACTTGTTCACGATCTCATTCACTTGTGAAAAATCAAACTTTCAAGCTCAATTTATGGGGGTTACTAATGCAATAATTAGCAGTTAAGGGCTGATGAGAAGGATGGACTACCCATCGACAAATTTATTTTTAACATCAACAATCGATACTAAAAATTTATTTCTAGATTATACGATGAAAATGAATAAAAAAATAACATTCAAAATATGACTAAATTTGTCATTACTAAAACTCCACGTGCATCACACGTGCTAGCAACTGGTATGCATACTTTATGTTACAACACTTTGTCACGTGTGATTGAATAAATTTGTTGGAATTATTGGGGATCTAGTGTGTTGGAGTTTTGGTGGTTTTCTCCCATTCTAGAGAAAAGGGAGAGCATTTGGGGTAGAGAGAGAGAGAGAGAGGGAGAGAGAGAGGGTAAGAGGGTGAGAATAGTTTGGGTTTGGTTTAGGGGCTTTTTTTTGGCAAATACTACTGGTGTGACTTATTTTATATAATAAAAAGCTATAATACAAATAAAGTAGGGGGCATAGACTTGACCTCCAGTTTTGCACTGAGTCGGCTTTAGTGTGATTGTTATTACTTAATTTCACATAACATAGCCATTGCCATCTCTGAGATATTGTTGTGTCAAAAATTACTCTTTAGAATCTATCATAAATAAAAGGGAAGAAAATTGGGTTGCTTCCCAATTAATGCTTTCTGCGGATGTGTTCAATTGTACCATAACTCTTCATTTTTTCAGTTACAATTGTCCATTTATTAAAGTTGAAAAATTCTAATCTATTGTGAATCTCACATCACTACTACAAGCAACTAATTACCTAAGTGGATCAAAAAAAAGTTCGTATCATAAAAGGAAAGTTGACCATGTGGAGCCGGAAAAACTTCATGCCCACACATGATATATCTGCTTGCCTACGCATGGGTAAGAATAAAATTGACCGTGGGTGTAGAAAAGTTGCCTCTTGTGCAAGCAAGGGCGTGTGCATGGTGAAAAAAAAAAAAACAATGATGTCGATTTTTCATTCCTTCCTTCCAATTACACTTCAACTCATTGAGTTTTACCTAACAAACAATAAATACATGAAATTAGGTCATAATTAATCATAAAAACTCCTAAATGTCTATATTTAAAGGCCTAGACACCTATCAAGAGGGAAGCATGGAGAATGTGGAAGGATGTGCAGCACATTCATGAAAAAGAGATTAGTATGAAAAAAAAGTAATGTTATATGATGTTTATAAATGAAAAATAAAAATGAGTCATGTTTTACTTTGACCCTTAAAATTTAGTTACTTGAAAAGTTCATCAAAATTCTTGTTTGTTCATGCTTAAAAGCTATATTCACTTTAGGCACCGTTCTATAGGTGATATTGATTTATTCCTGGATGTCTACTGAATAGACGTTGGTCAGCCCGTTGTTGCCGGTGTAGGCGTGTTGGGTGGTCCCGTTTGTAGGTTTGGTAAGAATCAGTCTATCCTATTTTACTGTTTTTATTGTGAAAATTATTTTTGATTTCATTATATTCAATTATGTCTTCAGTCTCAAATTGGCTAGGGAGATCTAGGTCTAGAAATAGACAAAATTCAAATTAAATTAGAACAAATATTTTTCAAACAGAATAAAACAAATATTTTTCAAACAGAAGAAGAAATTGATAATGCATCAACATCAGAGGACTTCAACTCAAATGAACTTCAAATTGCACAAATTGAACAACATTTTAGGTTTTGGTCCTTTTGCACGGTTCCTGGCAAAAACCATGGTAAAACAAGGCCATTCCATAAGGGCCACATCAAGATCAGACTACACAGACCTCTGCATTCACTTGGGCGCCCTATTTTTCAGGTATAAGATATATTCAAAGTTTTCCAAAAACCATGTAAATTTTCCAAAACACAGTTTGCTGATAAGCTAAAATGTACACACGTCTACGAAGGAACGGAGATATGACTGCGTTTCTTGAATCAAACAACGATGTTATACTGCTATGCGCATCGATCCTGTCAGTGTCAAAAGTCATCAAGTCAATTCCATTCCATGCCTTGAAGCAGCCTGCACTTTTCGCCGATGTACTCTCAGTTAAAGAGTACCCAAGAGACCTGCTGCTCCAAGTATATATGCAAATTTCTTAATGTTTCAATACAAATGACCTCTATTATTTTATTTATTTATTTATTTATTTCATATATTTATTTTTGGCTCTTAACCTAATATGGGTCGCAATATAATGTTTCATAAATGTCGTGCCTCAAGATTCGGATGTGCTCTGCACTCACCCGATGTTCGGGCCGGAGAGCGGGAAAGATGGTTGGAAAGACTTGACTTTTATGTTTGATAGAGTTCGAATAAGAAATGTAGTTACATGCTCCAGTTTCCTTCGAAATTTTGCAAGAGAGGTAAGCACTAATTTCTTGTAGCAGATTTCAGTAGTAAAGAGTTTTAATATCCTTTATCAACACAAAAACCAAGTTTCCTATAATCCTCATTGAACCCATGTAAAACATTAATAATACTGTACAACATAACAGCTCAAATTCAAGGCCAACTACTCTAAAAGGGTTATTAAAAATTTAATTCCAAATTAATAATTAATTTTAACAACACATCTCATTGGACTCACAATTTTTTATCAAATTTTCAACTACATATTTCATTGGTCCAAATCAAGTTAATTTTGTTGAGTTAAAGAACAAGGGGTCTCTTTTTAATGGTCAAGGTGAAGTGACGACATTTTCTTTATATATATAAGAGCAATCGATTTAATTAAAGAAAAAAAATTTATATTTGGTGACATGTTGAACATCGAGGCTAACTTTTAGAATTGAATTCTCTAATGTTTGTATTCAAGTGAAGTAGAGTAATATGCAAATATAGGAATGTTTGAGGATTGTTTCAAGTGATGAATAGATAAAATAAGCCAATGGAGTGTGTGTGTGTGAAAAGGGGGCCTCGTCAGATACTTTTATAAAGATTCGTTCCAAATTGACAGTTCCCTCAACCTCATCCAGAGCGCTCTCTCATAATCTACTTATCCAGATGTAGATGATAAGCAAGTTGCCTTGTCATAATTAGCTAAACAATTATTCTCCTAAAAGGAATGTCGTGTAGATGGGTGAGCTGTTAAATCATTTTATTAGCATGTTATATGAGTATTAAATATTTCAAAATATTTAAAGTTATTTTTTTAAAGCAATAAGAAAGTATTTAGGTGATTTTACCCTAGTTTGCACTTTTGTGAATGTGTTTCCACGGTGTATAATCCTATATGGTTATTTTACCCACTCTATATTGGTGTGAATGTATTTCCACAGTGTATAATCAGTTATGATGATTTTATCCGCTCTACACTATTGTGAATGTGTTTCTATAGTGTATGACTAGATTATAACCTTTTGGGTAGCTCTACGCGCGTATGACCAGAATTACAGAATTTTATAATCTCAGAATTTTCGAATTATCAGAATTGAATAGCTTTGTCATGTATATCAGTATTAATCAATACATGAGTAGGGCTATTTTAGGTACATTTTTGTTGCGACTTTTCAATATCATGCAGCTTATCAAATTTCAGATCACAGAATTTAACTTATTCAACTTAAAAAATGAAGATTTTAGCTTATATTACGAAGAAAGAATATTTATATTATATACATTTTTCAGAATGTTGGTTTAAATGGAAAAAGTATATTTATTTGGAAAATATCCACTCATTGAGTTACAAACTCATATATTTTGTCATCCTTTTCTTAACGATAGTAGCTGAGTTGAGCAGCATTGGAGCATGTTGATTTATCGAGTTGAGCCATACATTCGTTATTTGTCCGATTCATCTTGTTAGTTTATATAGTTCATATTTTTGGGATACATGAATTTTTACCAGAAAAAGTATCTATATAATGGGTTCACTGCATATTTTTGTATATGTTGTGTATTTGGAGTCGTCTGGTTAAAGGATGTAAATTTCATTCCAATGCATTTTAATTTGAATAGTTGGTATTCTAAGGGGTTGGTATACCCTGTTTTTATCTTATATGTATTGATTTTAGAAAATTGATTATTGTTCAGGTCCTTTTAGTCAATATTTTAGATGAAATTCTATCAATTTTTTTTAAAAATTCATTACAGTTAAAGCAGATTAAAATTGCCTTGGTAGTGGGTTCAGTACTTCGTTGGTATCTACCATCGACGCACGACACGTGTCGGGTCCACTAGGGTAATTTGGGACTGGTCATGTCATGTACGCTTATAACTATCATTATTTTTATGTTTCTTATGTTCTCTTTACAATAATATTTAATTCATTTAGTACTATTGTAATTAATATATGCTCCTTCATATTTTAATTATGGTTATACTGAATTGGTTTTGCAAGCAAGATGACACGAACTAGAGGAGGCTATAAATATAGTAAATCAAGTTACGAGAGATCCACAAGGGATGGTGGTAAGAGATCCACAAGCTACGATTATTGATATTGTGAGGCTAATATTTCCAATGATGATATGGAAAATGAGGATATAGATGAACCATTGTATCAAGAAGACATGCTATCTAGATCTAATAATTGGGCTAGCACGGTCATAGGTAATCTTAAATATACATTTATTGAGCATTGTGAAAGATGTGTGTAAATGGGCTGCACTTTATGTGTTCAGAATTATTTTTAGATATAAGCTTCAGCTACACATTCTTAAAAAACAAAAAGAGCTACCAATAACTATTAAAAGATGCTAATTGCTTAGCAACAAATTTAACTATTGTTGTTTTGAAATGGTTTTGCAAGCATTATGTCACCAACTAGTGAAGGATATACTGGCCAAGCAAGTCAACAGGGATCTATACAATATGGTGATGGGGGATCTGTATTTGATGGATATGGTAATCGTGCAGCTAATATTTCCAATCATAAGGTCAAAGACGAGCTCATGGATGATGAACTTTATCAAGAACATATGTTTGGATCTAATAGGCCCAAGGGTGACATGTATATTTAAGTATCCATTTTTCAAATATCCTTGATGTCCTTTAGTAAATTGTAAAGAAAAAACTGGACTTACAGGATGAAATATTTTTAACAAATAGGAATGATGATGGGAAAAGATTCCAGTGCGTACAATTTCTATCATCTTAATTAAAACCATGGATGAGATTTCCTCAACTACAAATTGCTTCTCTTTGCACTTGTATGGATTCTTCTAGGCGATTGAACATCACGATGCTCTAGGTCATATTCTTGCTGCTTTGGAGTGGGATATTGTTGTTGGGGCCTATTTCTAGGCTTTGAAGGTCCAATCCGATAAAAAATGTTGACGGGCATCTACTGGTCAGGTTCTTGTGCATATTCTGGGGGGAAGTTTCCAACCTCCTGTGCTAGGTTATCTCCAGATCTAGTTGGGGTATATCTTGAGGATACATCCATGCCTACTTCCCTCTCAATTGGGCTCGACTCCCTTGTTTGCTCTTGCTAATAGCCTCGTGTCATCCTTCTGATAAAATGTTTCGTATTGAGGAACTTGATATCTTGCTTGCCCATGCATCTGTACAAGTAATTGTTGCATATTAGCGTTCTGTTGGGCTATGTTTCTTTGTTTTCTGCCTTTTCCTCCACCTCCCTCGCTAGACGAGCGGTAGTGTCGCCTCGTCGATGCTGGTGGTGCGGTCAACGGGTGGTGACATTTGTTTCGAAAGACTTCCTCTTTAGAAGCCTCATGTTGATAGCCTCTGCTTTGGGAGCCATAATGGCTGGAACTCATGGTATATCGCTGATTTTTGCGTTAACAAATTCCAATTTTTTTCTTGATGTCTTTTTCATTTTGTTCTTTTCATTGAAGAAATTAAACCTTTCTTCAGGGCTCGGTTGTTGCACGATTTCTCTTGAGATGGCTTTCATCGCTAGGAGCAGTTTCTCACAGACGGCGTCAATCTGTTGGCCTAAAAAAATGCACCTCTGATATGTCAACAGATCCCAAGGCCTCTCATGTCATTGTAAGCTTTGTTCCTACATACTAGGACAATTGCTAGTCACACATGGCCTTCTCTGATGGGGATGGAGCCGGCCGTGCGCACTCTGATGGTCAAGTTAGCTTTGGGAGAACAAATGTGTGTGGGAGAGCTTTGAACGTGAGCCTCCAAAGTAAAAGGGGCCAGTTTTGGGAATAATGTAGAGAGTAAAGTTATAATATGGAAGTTTAAACTTGCATTACCTTGAAATGACACCAAATGTGAGCTTTTATAGTGTAAGAGAATGAGTAAGGACCGTCGGATGAAGACACGTGACCTCATTTACGTGATTGGAACTTCCCATAGTGGGCATTAATCAGAACTTCCCATAGTGGGCAATAATCAGTCATGGGACAAATGGTAATATCACTTTGTTATCCATAAATCCTAGCTTGTGGCAGTAGACTTGACTAAACAAGTTGGCTATGGCGGTTGCAGGGAGTTGTCATATCAATCATGTCAACAAATTCAAATACAAGATTTCCTGCCAGGTTCTTTCCTCGGCTTCGCCTCTGCTCGCGTATGAGGGTTCAGCCACGTCCCACGTGGGATCGGCTTGTGGACTGCAGGGGTTATAACAGATGTCATTAGGGTCCTTTTATTATGGTTACGTTGCTTTCAAATCGGATGATTGCAAATGTTTCTTCAAGACCAGGCATTGTGAAAGTCGGCGCTATTTTCATTCTCGACATGACAATCGAAAGAGTTGTCATTGCTAAGATTGCTATAGAGGAGGCTGTTAAAGATGTGAATTCTCATTCGAGTGTCCTTGGAACTAAATTTATGTTGAAAATCCATAATTCCTATTGCAGTGGATTTCTTGGAATAATTGGAGGTGATAGTCATCTAGAATTATCTAATTTGGATGTTGTGAAAATTTAGTGAGAGAAGAAAATTGAAGATGAGAAATAATATAATCAATATTTCAGTGTCAATAAGGGAAAACATAGATTAAACAGAAGATGGTAACATATTTGAGTTCTTCGATAGAGATATTTATTTAATTGACAAAACATAGATTAAACAGAAGATGGTAACATATAATGAATATTTTGGAATCAAGAAGAGAAAGACATTCACTTTGTGATTGCAGATACCAAACTCGTATCAAATCTTTGAAAAATCCACGAATGGTACATTAATATCAATAATCCAAATTTGGCCTCTTTAATTTCTGTCATATTAATAGATAAAACGAACAGATGATTTATGCATTGAAATGCTATATATAAATGTTGACTGTTTTGTTACACCCATGGAAGCAAGAACCCGATTTCGTTTGCTGATACTTTCCTCACATTTCTTCTTGCGCAAATAACTCTGCAAGCGCTCTCACATTCGCTATGCATGAAATCTGAAATTGCGTGCATTCCCAATAGCACTCTACCATGCAGTGTGCACTTATATTTTTCTCTCCCCCTTCTACCATGGCCATCAGAGCCAATGCACAAATTAAAAAGGCGACAATCAGAATCTTATTAATTGCGGCCATTCTGGCAAAGACGACGAAGAAAATATATTTTGAATTGATTTGATTCAAATGCATTGATGTAAAAGGCTCAATCTTCTCAATTATTTATAGAAGATGAACGAATGTGTCATTCAGTATTTGTATTTGTTAAGAAAGAATGCGTCTGTTCATAATGACTCGCCATTAAATTTATGTCTTTTTTGAGAGACGAAAGAAAGAAAGAAAGATATTTTTAAGTTTCACATAATTTCTTAATTTGTCTTGTGTCAACAAGAATTTCCCTCTAATTTCGGCATCGAGATATATTTGAAAAGGGTGAAAATCTATACGTTGAATTTTATTATTATTATTATTATTTTTAACCATTTGCGTCAAGACTCAAAAGAGACTCTAGGGGGACCAGACGATGCCATGGTGCGAATGTAGAAATTCATCGTTGAATATGTTTTTGAGACATTTAGAGAAGCCAGGTTATAATTATTGATAATAATGCAGAATTTCATCCGGAATGGTAAATGCATTAACAAATTGGATGCATATCTTTCCTTAATGATGTCAAGAGACTCATTGTGAAATACCATGGACTTAAAATTTGGTCTCAATGATTTTTCTTATTGAAAGAAAAAATTCTAAGTGAAAAAAAAAATGGAATTTGATTGATGACTTTGTTCGTAGGCAAATCTGCACTCTCGTTGGCTTTCGATGCGTGTAAAATTGATATTCAAGTATAGTTGGATGACAAAATTGAAATTTAATGAAAGATGAAGGATGAGATTGAAGTTAAAATATAGTTGGATGACCGAATTTGTATGTCCTAAAAGTTGAAGGATGAAGTTGAAAAATAGTTGGATGACCAAATTAAAAATTTAATAAAAGTTTAAGGATGAAATTGAATTTTAATTATAGTTGGATGGCCAAATTCCAAATATTTAAAGTACTAAATTGAAGTTAAATTTTAGTTGGTTGATCAAATTAGAATTTCCTAAAAATTGAAAAATGAAATTGAATTTAAAGTATGTGGATGACCAAATTCAAATTTCGAAATAGTTGTAGGATGAAATTGATATTCAAATTTCGAAATAGCCGTAGAATGAAATTAATATTTAAATTTCGAAATAGCATTTAAGGATTAAGGATGACCAAATTTAAGGATAAAATAATTGAAGGATGAAATTGATGTTTAAAATTAGTTGGATGACCAAGTTTGTATTTTGTAAATGTTGGAGGGTGAAATTGAAGTTAAAAAATAGCTGGATGACAAAATTCGAGTTTAGTAAAAGTTTAAGCTTGAAATTGAATTTAAATTATATTTGGATGACCAAATTCGATTTTCCAAATATTTGAAGGATAAAATTGAAGTTAAAAGTATAGTTGGACTATCAAATTGAATTTCAACTATAATTGGATGACCGAATTTGATTTGCATATAGTTAATGAATTCAATTATAGTTGGATGACAAAATTCAAATTTAATACACACACGAGCGCGCGTTGGATGTATAATTTTAATGAAAGTTGAAGGATGAAAATAATTTTAATGTATAGTTGGAAGACCAAATTAAATTTTCAGAAATTTAAACCATGATGTATAATTGAAAACTGATTTCATCCTTCGATTTTTCAAGAGTTCAATTTGGTTATCCAACTATTTTTAAAAATGATTTCGTCCTTCTATTTTTCAAATGTTCAATTTGGTAATCCAATTATTAGTTAACAGTAATTCCATCCTTTAACATTTTCACAAGTTCGATTTTTGTCATCTAGCTATAATTGAAAAGCAATTTCATCCTTTAACTTTTTCAAAATCTGAATTTGTTCATCCAAATAGTTCAAAAGCAATTTCATCCTTCAATTTATGAAAAGTTTGAATATGGTCGCAGCAATTTATCCTTCATTATTAACGTTAATTTGGTCATCCAACTATAGTCTAAAGTGCTATTTCATCCCTCAACTATTTAATAACTTCAATATGACCAACTATTATTTAAAATTAATTTCGTCCATAAACATTTGATGCAATTTCATCCTTCAATTTTATTTTTCAAATTTTAATTTGGTCATCCAACTATATTTATTAACTTCAATTTGATCATTCAACTATTATTTAAAAGTAATTTGATACTTCAACATTTTCAAAAGTTCAATTTGGCAATCTAACTATTGTTTAAACTCAATTTCATCCTTCGACTATTTGGAAATTCAAATTTGGTCATCCAACTTAAATTTAAATTCAATTTCTTCCTTCCACTGTTTGGAAATTGGAATTTCGTCATCCAATTATAACTTAAATTCAATATCATCCTTCAACTTTTATTAAATTCCAATTTGGTCGTCCAAACTATTGTTTAACTTCAATTTCATCCTTCAACTTTTATTAAATTAAAATATGGTCATCCATTTATTGTTTAACTTCCATTTCATCCTTCGGCTATTAGGAAATTCGAATTTAACCTTCCAACTATTCTTACACATAAATTTGATCCTTCATCTATTTGAATATTCCAATTTGGTCATCCAACAATAATTTAAGTGATTTCATCGATCAACGTTTATCATCCAAAAGTAGTTTAACTTAATTTCATCGATCAACTATTTGGAAATTTGATTTTGGTCATCCTTATTTTTACACATCAATTTCATCCTTCGAACTTGGAAATTTGAATTTGGTCATCCAACTAAAATTTAAATTCAATCTCATCCTTCATCTATTTGAAAATTCTGATTTGGTCATCCAACTCAACCAGAAGACGCCGTTAACTTGAGGAAAAATGGTAAAGTTATAGATTTTTTGCTCAATGATTCCATTCAATCGAAGGCTGAACTCCAAGAGTAATAATATGGTTTTTTTTGAAGAGCCTTGATAACGTATTTCATTTATATGGCACCATAACAATATGATTGATAACGTATTTTATAATACTTTTTCAATAAATAAATGTAGAGAATATGGCACTCATTTTGGGAATGTCCTAATGTTACGTTCAATGATGTATATTTGGCTTGATTTTGAAGACGACCTTATTATAAAACTCAAAGTTATAGATGCAGGTTGGCCTATGGGATTTGCCATTCTTGCAAGACACTTGACCTTGAATGGCAAGATATATTTTGACATCTCTAATTCAAATATAGTATCCACACTCCTAGCCCTCTTAGCTCTCCTGCCATATGCACATGAACGCACACGAAGAATGGAAAAGGAGATGCATTTAGGAGGTAGTTGACAATTAGGTAGATGCCATTAATTTCTTCTCCTGGTCAAACTTTACCAACCCCTAAATTCACACATATTGTACCCCATTTTTGTGCTTTCATTTTTGTGATTGCCCTACGGTCATAGTAGACAGTTTAAAAATCGTAAAGTTGATTGTTAATTTGTTTTCTTGTTTGTCGCTATAGACCAACAATCAATTCAAAGTTGAGGAGTCATGTGCAATATTGTGTAAAAAGTGTTGGTAGGTCAGGGTTTAACTTTAGATTGATTTAAAAATTTAAAATAATATTAAAGTAAGAAAATATTTTTCAGCTAGGCCTAAGCTTGGCATCCCCGCTTTCCCACGCTTTACGATTTTTGAAACACTGATTGAGCTTAATCAAAAAATCAATTTTTGGAAGATCAACAAAGCAATTAATGAAAATGGAAGTAACACAGTCTTATTCGTTTGATACATTTGTGATTAATTTGTAATTATCTTTATACTCTTATTCAATGGTTGCTATCTCCTCGGGTTGAATGACCAATTCACAATCTAAATTCACGGACAATTAAAAGTCTTTTTTTTTTAATCAATGTTTTCAAGAAAATTATATTCCTACCTTTTAAATTCGTCTCATTATATGGCATCTCCCACAAACATTTTACATTCAAAGTAAAATCAAAGTAGATAATTAATAATAACACACATAGCACCAATATTCCAAGGTACTTTGTGTTTGGGACCAAGGTATAATTGTCCATTAGGATGATCACAAACTTTATGTGAAATGTATGAATTATGCGTAGAACGAATGGGTACAAATATTAGTTGAGTACCCTCTGCACCTACTCCTTCCATTGATATTGAAGAAGATGACGCTGAAATTTTAACTTCATTCGAAGGCATTAACACGTATAGATATGATACAAATACAATAGGTTTATCTAGTAATAGTTTGTCTTCTGCATGTAATCAAACATCGGACTCAAGTTCAAATACATTGATTGTTGAATGAATCGATTACTTTAATCATAATATGCCTACCAACAAAACAATTGAAAAAAGTTCAGAAGAAGTTATTGAATTTTGACGAAGATACGAACGAAGATGGCCAGTAACTTTTGCAATTGCAAAAGAGCTACTGATGTGGTGCAAAAGGAATTGGACTTCATGGCAAAGTGGGACTGGCACAAGAAAAAATAATTTGGAGGAAATTTGGAATTATCCATTTTTGACGAATTTGAAATTTAATACGGTTGGAAACGGGCTGAAAAAAATTCTTTCGTTTAGACCTTCGTTTAGGCCTTTTTTTTTCTTTTTTGGTAATTCTTATTTTGAGTATATCTCAATCAAATAAATTCGGATTTACATTCCGTTTGTTGGAGAGCAATCCCGAAGATTAGGACTACTAATTTTCGTCATTATCTTGATTTTTTTCCATTTTTGGAAAAAAAAATTCTTTTTTATGATTATTTAATTATGGAAAAAAATCTTTTTTATTATTATTATTTAATTTTCGAAATTTCTAAGTTTTTGCTATAAATACGTTGTAAGCCTCTTGAGGTTGCCGATTGATTTGAATGAAATAAAACTTTTCGTGAGTTTTCTTCTTTGTGAGACTTGCTCATCTTCCCTATAACTTCCGCTACGTCAATTGGTATCAGAGCCAGGTTCGGTCCTTCACCATGCTGCCAAGGAGACATCCAGCAGCCCATGAAGCCCCAGTAAATGAGGTGAATAGACGTGATGAAATCGCACAGTTGCGTCAACAAGTGGAGTTGTTGACCCAATAAATCGCTGCATTCGCGCCACAGCAACATGTGCCTGTGGCCCAACCACTTGAGGATTCCAAGGATGAAAATTCTTTTGCACCTCTTAATCATCCAATAGATCTGCCAGTCCGACGGAGAGGAGGTGGCCCGGAGGAGAGCAGGCGTTGGGAATCAGGATTCAAGGTTGATATTCCTGAGTTCCATGATGGATTAAGTCTATAAGAATTCCTGGATTGGGTGACTGCAGTGGAGGAGGTTCTGTAATTTAAGGAGGTTCCTACTGGAAAACGTGTGCCTCTCGTTGCGACGAGATTTCGTGGACGAGCAGTGGCGTGTTGACAGCAGACAAAGGTGACAAGATCTCGATTATGGAAGGTTAAGATTGCATCTTGGGATAAACTAAAGAAGCACATGAAGAAGCAGTTTCTGCCCTATAACTATGTTCGGACCATGTATCAAAGATTGCAGAATTTGTGTCAAGGCATGAAAGCAATTGATGACTATACGATGGAATTTTACATGTTAATTACTAGGAATGAAGTGATGGAAATGGAGGAACAATTGGTGTCGCGATATGTAGGTGGTCTTCGTCCCCAAATACAGGACACACTGAACATGTTTGATCCCGTGATAGTTTCTAAGGCACATCAAAGGGCGATACAGATAGAGAAATAATAGTCCAAACGGAATACAGGGACTTTCACTACAGGGGGTTCTTCCAGTAACCCACGCAGCAGGCAACATGTCCTGGTAATCCTAGCCAGGCTGATTCTTCTAAGGCAAATCCTGTGCAGCCGTCAGCACGTCTTGGGGGCGATATCCGTTGCTTCGCTTGCGGAGGTGTGGGTCATAGGCAATCTGAGTGTCCAAAAAATTTGCTTAGAGGGCTCTTTGTTGATGATGGGTATGGAGATTATGAGGAGGTGCCCGTATTGGATAATGGAGATGATGAGGATTATGAGGAGGCGCCCGTATTTGATAATGGAGATGATGAGGAAGCAGCAGAAGAGGAGGAGTTAGTTGTTGGTGACGTGGGGGCAAGCATTGGTGGTGAGGTGGAGTTTTTTTAACTCCCCTAGACAACAAGAGTGACTGGTTGGGTAATAACATCTTCCAGTCCACGTGTACTGTTGGGGGAGGAATCTGCAAGTTTGTTATGACTCTGGGAGTTGCGAGAATGTGGTTGTTGAGGAGGTCGTTAAGAAGCTGGGTCTGTAGACTGAGA
This sequence comes from Olea europaea var. sylvestris, assembly GCF_002742605.1. Classification (NCBI taxonomy): domain Eukaryota; kingdom Viridiplantae; phylum Streptophyta; class Magnoliopsida; order Lamiales; family Oleaceae; genus Olea; species Olea europaea. The sequence continues at coordinate 621,372 of NW_019230046.1, forward strand.
AACATTCCAAACCGTATAAGTTGGCTTGGTTGAAGAGGGGTAGTGATGTTGAGGTATCCCAGCGTGCTGTAGTCAGTTTTTCCATTGGGCCTACCTACAAAGATCAAGTTTTGTGTGATGTGGTGGAGATGGATGCATGCCATTTGTTATTAGGGAGGCCTTGGCAGTTTGATCGACACTCGCTGCATGACGGGTACACCAACACATACAATTTTCTGTTTGGGAGAAAGAAAATTGTATTACTACCCGACAAGAGCCTAGTAAAAGCAGTTGGGGACAGTACCAACTTGTTAACCAGAGCAAAATTTGAGATGGAGATGGCAGAATCTGGTGTAGTGTATGTGTTAGTAGGCAGGTCAGTCGATACTGAATAGGAGGTTCCCCACAGAATTCGTCCACTGTTAGAGGAGTTTCAGGAGGTTTTTCCAGACGAGCTTCCAGAAGGATCGCCACCACTTTCGGGATATTCAGCATCAGATTGATTTAGTACCTGATGCTACTCTACCTAACCGGGCGCATTATAGGATGAGTTTTACTGAACATGAGGAGTTGCGCAAACAAGTGGAGGAGCTTTTGGCGAAGGGGCACATCAGATAAAGTCTCAGTCCTTGTCCTGTTCCTACTCTCCTTACGCCAAAAAAGAATGACACGTGGCGTATGTGCGTGGACAGTAGGGCGATTAATAAGATTACGGTCCGTTACCGTTTTCCTATTCCTCGCTTGGATGAGGCCTTGGCAATTTAACTGACACTCGCTGCATGATGGGTACACCAACACGTACAGTTTTCTGTTTGGGGAAAAGAAAATTGTATTACTACCCGACAAGAGCCCAGTAAAAGTAGTTGGGGACAGTACCAACTTGTTAACCAGAGCAAAATTTGAGATGGAGATGGCAGAATCTGTTGTGTATGTGTTAGTAGGTAGGTCAGTCGATACTAAACAGGAGGTTTCCCATAGAATTCGCCCACTGTTAGAGAAGTTTCAGGAGGTTTTCCCAGACGAGCTTCCAGAAGGATCGCCACCACTATGGGATATTCAACATCAGATTGATTTAGTACCTGATGCTACTCTACCTAATCGGGCGCATTATAGGATGAGTTTTACTGAATATGAGGAGTTGCGCAGACAAGTGGAGGAGCTTTTGGCGAAGGGGTACATCAGAGAAAGTCTTAGTCCTTGTGTTGTTCCTGCTCTCCTTAAGCCAAAAAAAGAATGGCACGTGGCGTATGTGTGTGGACAGTAGGGCGATTATTAAGATTACGGTCTGTTACCATTTTCCTATTCCTAGCTTGGATGATTTACTAGATCAGCTTGCTGGTGCTTGTGTGTTCAGTAAGCTTGATTTGAAGAGTGGGTACCATCAGATTCCTATTGGACCTGGGGATGAGTGGAAGGGTTGTATGAGTGGTTAGTCATGTCATTCGGTCTTTCCAATGCGCCTAGTACTTTTATGCGGGTTATGAATCAAGCTCTTCGTCCATTTATCAAAAAATTCATTGTAGTTTACTTTGATGATATTCTGATTTATAGTGCTAACAATGATGATCACGTCCAGCAACCTTCGAGAAGTTCTTTCAGTCCTTCGTAGGGATGAGTTTTACGATGCATTGAAGAAGTGTACTTTTTTAACTGACCGTGTTGTATTCCTGGGTTATGTGGTGTCGAAGGAGGGGTTGGCAGTTGATACATCCAAAGTAGAGGCAATTAGTAAGTAGCCACAGCCTAAAACCATTACAAAAGTGCGAAGTTTTCATGGCCTTGCTTCCTTTTATCGCAGGTTCATACCACACTTCAGTAGTATCATGGCGCCGATTATAGATTGTATGAAAAATGGTAAGTTTCAGTGGACTCTCGAGGTAGAGGCATCCCTTCAGTTGATTAAGCAGAAATTGACAACTGCCCTAATTTTTGTGTTGCCTGATTTTACTCAGCCATTTAAGCTACATTGTAATGCTTCTAAGGTCAGAATTGGTGGTGTGCTGAGCCAGAACAATTGTCCTATTGCGTATATCAGTGAGAAACTCTTTGGCCCTAAGTCTTGATATAGTACTTATGATGTGGAGTTTTATGCGATAGTTCAGGCGGTTCGACATTGGCGTCATTATTTGTTCCAGAAGGAGTTCATTCTGTATACTGACCATGCTGCCCTTAAACACCTTGGTACTCAAGATAAGGTGTCTGCTGGGCATGCTTCTTGGGTTGCCTATTTGCAGCATTTTACTTTTGTAATTAAGCACAAAGCAGGTACCCTTAACAAGGTGGTAGATGCATTGAGTAGGCGACAAACGCTTTTGATAGAATTGCGCGTTGAGGTCCCAGGTTTTGACTCTATTTGCAATTTATATGCTACTGATCCACACTTTTCATAGATTATTCAAAAGTTACAGGAGAGTGTGCAGTCGGACTTTGTGTGGGTCGACAGGTTTCTTTTTCGGGGAAATCAATTATGTGTTCCTGATGACAATTTGCGACTTAAGATAATTCAAGAGTTGCATAATGAGGGCCACGTGGGTCGTGATCAAACATTACAGCTTGTTATGGCTTCTTATTTTTGGCCTTCATTGCTCAAAGATGTTGGTAAGTTCGTAGAGCGTTGTCGAACATATCATCTTGCTAAAGGGAAAGCGACGCATGCTGGTTTGTATATGCCCTTGCCTATTCCGACCTAAGCTTGGACAAACATCAGTATTGCTTTCGTCTTGGGACTTCCCAGGACTCAACGTGGATATAATTCTATTTTTGTAATGGTTGATCGTTTTTCCAAGATGGTCCATTTCATTCCCTGCAAGAAGACTACGGATGTTGTCAATGTAGCACTTCTATATTTTCGTGAGGTCTATTGTCTACATGGTCTTCCTGTTTCTATTGTGTCTGATTGGGATACTCGTTTCCTTAGTCACTTTTGGCGCATCTTATGGTGTTTGGTCAATACACGGTTGGTCAATCAAAATTATGTCAAGCCGAATTTGCTCACAATCATGCAATTAACCGAAGTACACGCTTTAGTCCTTTCCAGGTGGTGTATGGTCTTGTTCCTCATACTCCTCTTGATTTGGTTCCAGCTTCTGCTGTTGTTAAAATGCATGGTAAAGAGGAGGACTTCATTCAACAGTTGCAGCAGGTTCATTCACAGACTTTTGATCATTTGCATGCGGCTGTTACTAAGTACAAACATGATGCGGATCTTAAACGTCACCATATTGAGTTTGAGATTGGTGACTTTGTTTGGGCAATGTTAACAAAGGACCGTATTCCTGCTCATGAATATACCAAGTTTGCTGCAAGAAAAATTGGTCCATTGGAGATAATTGAGAAGATTAATCCAAATGCATATCGTTTAAAGCTGCCTAGTTATATTCGTACATCCGACGTTTTTAATGTCAAGCATCTGGTGCCATTTCATGGTGATAATTCTGATGATGACGTTATTCCTCCGCCAGATTCGAGGGCGAATTTTTATCAATCGGGAGGGAATGATGTGGTGCAAAAGGAATTGGACTTCATGACAAAGTGGGACCGGTGCAAGAAAAAATAATTTGGAGGAAATTAGGAGTTGTCCGTTTTTGACGAATTTGTAGTCCAATTCGATTGAAAATGGGCTGAAAAAAAACTCTTTTGATTAGGCTCTCGTTTAGGCCTTTTTTCCTTTTTTGGTAATTTTTATTTTGAGTATATCTCAATCAAATAAATTCGGATTTACATTCCATTTGTTGGAGAGTAATCCCAAAGATTAGGACTATTAATTTTCATCATTATCTTGATTTTTTCCATTTTTGGAAAAAAAATCTTTTTTTTAATTATTTAATTTCCGAATTTTCTAGGTTTCTGCTATAAATAAGTTATAAGCCTCTTGAGGCTGCAGATTGATTTGAATGAAATAAAACTTTTCGTGAGTTTTCTTCTTTGTAAGATTTGTTCATCTTCCCTATAACTTCCGCTACGTCACCTATTGAAGCCTCCGGTTAGCACTATAGTTTTGGAGTCTGCTTTTAGTGTAGGTAAGAAGGTTTTATCTGAGGTCAAGAGCCGTCTGAAAGAAGATACTTTGGAAATATTAATGTGTGTAAGGATTGGCAAGATGCTCATTTTCGACTATAAGATGAATATATTATTTTACGTGTATAGATCATTGAACCGTCATTTTTTGGATTATTAGGATAACATGAATGACCACCTTAAATGGGCTGAACTTGCCAAGTACTAACAACAAGCTTAAGCATGATTAAGTAAATCCCTACCTCAGGCTTAGTCTGGACATAGATGTTCGACAAGATACTTTCCTCTAGTCCTTGAGACAATTCTCCGATCGAGTAAATCCATTGAATCACTTGGTTTATGGAGAGTGAATATTAGAAAGACACAAGAAATGGTTTACCACAAAGGAGAGAAACCCCATCCACACAAGTGCATAACCCATACACAACAGATTTCTCAGAACACACAACAACAAACTACACTGTAAGCATGCAATTTCCACATTGTAATAAGTAGGGACTACAAGTGGACGACAATTCTTTTGTTAGATTTTAAGTATCTAAAACAATTATTAACTAAATGAATTAAGGATTGACTGAATAATGTAACCAACTATGATGCACACAAACACTCATCCTAGGTGGATTGCTAGTGTCCAATATATACACTATGTCGCATATCATGTTTTATATACATTTTTTTTTTCACATATCCAATAGTTGATGGAGACGTGTTAGTCATGCCACGTGGTGTGCCAATACTCTTACTTACTAATTTCTGACACACTAGGAACGCTCTCTTCATACGTCTGAAAAAATAAACCCCATTTTGTAAATTTTGGGATATAAAAAAAGGAAATTTTTTTATCTTTTGAGTTATCTGTAAAGAATTAAAATAATGCCAGTTTTATATTTATTAGGTTTTATTGTAATTGGCTATTCTCTAGACAAAATTAAAGTTATAAAAGAGTTACAAAGTTTAAAGAGTTATTTCGGAGGTTTTATAAGTCAATTAGGAGTCTTTGGGTTCGAGTATGGATCAAGGAGAAAAAGTAGTCAGAATAATGCTAGCTAGTTGTCCCTTTAGTGTTTAAGCACTACCTTGGAGAAATTAATAGAACTGTGCCACCCGCCTGGCTCTAGCTCATCGTTCGAGTGGTGGAGTCAATGCTCGCTTGGTTCGAGCCTAGCTCTCGAGCGATGCTGTTATCCAGAGAAATTCTATTTGCGATTTAAACAACTTAAATCCTAAACAACTCCAAACACTCTCTACTGTATATGACCAAGTCATATTCCATCCAGATGGGTGATTGATCATTATATTCTTCCTAGGAAACATCTTTTGAAGAGCCTACAACAATTCTATACCTTGGGATCTTTCAACCACAATTTAGAAAACATCAAATCTGAAATTCTCAAACACAAACAAAACCACCATCTTCTATATAATATGTCAGAGTCTTAAAGATCGAGGAAGGTGAATAGAGTTCCGATAGGACAAGAATGGAGAGTTCTTGATGATCTATATGAGAGAGACGATTTCAGGAGATTGGGAGCTAGTATAGGATCACACAGTCCATGAGGGCTTTGAAGATTACGGAAAGTAGGTCAGAGAGTACTGGGAGTAAGTCGAGTTTGGACCGTACTGTAAGTCAATTCATTTATGGTGGATATTACTGGCTTGGACCCAAAGTTTTTTGACCCTGCAAGGTTTCTCCATGATTATTTTGTTGGTATTATTTATTTTATGCAAATTACTAATTGTGGCACTTTAACATAAGTTAGACTTGCTTGTGAGTTCATGTAGATTAATTATTATTTGTGACTTGTTGCTTATAATAATGGGTAAATTTTAATTCCGCATTAATCACCTATTCATCTCCCTCTAGGTGTTAGTTAGGTCAGGACTTGATATTTCAATATCTAGTATACGTATGCAATTTTCTTGATAGTAATTTTGATGTTTGTAAGACTTGTGTAATTTTTTGGTCATTACAGTATTCTCTTATCCAATAACATGGAAAATGGAATTTACACCGTGCCAACCTGTTGATAGGATAAGCAAACTTCCTGAAAATATAATAGATGCCATTCTAATGTGTTTTACAACACGTGATACTGCACAGACAAGTATCTTATCAAAACAATGGAGGTATAAATGGATTAAACTACCTCATCGGATATTTAATGTTAAATTGTGGCAAGAATCAGAGAGTTTGCAAGAATTCGAGGTAAAAGAGAACTATGAAGTTCTTACTGTTCCTTTACCAGGTTCTTTTACGTCACCAATGACCCATAACTCAGTTTACTCTTGTTATTCCAAAGCCTGAAATCTGTTCACATGTTGACCACGTGATCAATTTCTCATCAAATTATGGTGTCTAAGAATTCATCTTTGAAATCGGTCAGGGATACAGAATTTTGTCTTCACTATTTATATATTTACAGTTAAAACATTTGAAACTTTTGCTGAATTTCCCAATTGAATTTGATTACTTGGAAATTGATGCTCTTACGCTAAGACTTTTTCATCTTCAATGTTTATGTTATTCGTCTATTTGTATAAAGAGATCCCAGCAGTTAGAGTTACTGCTCACGAGCATTATGAGGTTGATGGATTCAATTATGAAAATTGTAACTTCGTTGGGTTCTTTGTGTTGGGAATATACCTCCCAATTAATGCCCAAAGATCAAACTAAGTTGGCAAAGTGAAAATTTCCAAACCACTTGAAGAACAAGAAAATGGGGAAGAAATGATTTTCAATGTATATTGGAAGAACAATGGATTGGATTACTTGAACAAGCCTCAAGTTAATCCCCAAGAAAAGAAAATAGCTTTGAATTTATACCCAAGAAGAACAACCTCTTACTTGTTAAATTCAATCCAAGCTCTCTCACTTTTCTCTCCAAAAACGGGTTCAAAGAAAGGGAAAAAACACCAGCTATATATAGAATGAATCGGGCGCCATGGCGCCCATGAGTGGCGCCATGGCGCCAAGAACAAGCAGAACCATGGGCCCCATGGCGCCAGCCTCACTGTCTATTTTTTCAAGTTTGGGCGCCATGGCGCCTGACTCCCTGCACACTTTCAATTCTCCACCTCGTACATCATTTGATCGACCTCAAATTTTGGACGAACACAAGAAGAAGCAGCAAGCGCCAAACTCGGCTGCACCATTCAAACCATGGTTGCCTACGTACCCAAAACTCAGGATCAAGCCTCCGTAGTTCACCTCCACCTTCATAAACTCTCCACCTCATTTCAACCCCGCCCCGAAGGGCCATGCCCACTCGGGCATATCAACACGGACTAATTTGAAGCAAGTCCAAGCAATATTGAAACTTGCTACCAGTTACCACTTTGGTTAACATGTCAGCTGGGTTCTCATTTGTGTGTACCTTCGAGAGTGAAATATCACCTTCCTCTATAGCATCACGCACAAAATGATACCTGACGTCAATATGCTTGGTTCGAGCATGATGAACCTGATTCTTAGCCAAGTGAATCGCACTCTAGCTATCACACCACAAGTCCACACAATCCCGCTCAATCCCCAAATCATCTAGAAGACCCCATAACCACAATGCTTCCTTCACTCCCTCTGCCATGGCCATATACTCGGCCTCTGTAGTAGAAAGAGCAACTGTAGCCTGTAACATCGATCGCCAACTAACTGGGGCACCATGTATGCAAAACACATATCCAGTACTAGATCGTCGTCTATCTAGATCACCCGCATAATCCGAGTCCACAAACCCACTTATATGACATGCATCTCCACCAAAACATAAACTCGTATCCGCGGTATCTTTTAAGTACCTCAGGATCCACTTCACAGCTTCCCAGTGTGCCTTCCCCGGATTCGCCATGAATCTACTGACCACACTCACCGCCTGTGAAATATCTGGGCGTGTACACACCATGACATACATCAAACTGCCAACTGCACTAGCATAAGGCACACGATCCATGCGTACCTTTTCTTCCGCTGTAGTAGGAGACTGTTTACCAGAGAGCCTAAAATGTGGAGCCAATGGAGTCACCACCGACTTTGCACCTTGCAACCCGAACCTAGCAATAACCCGCTCAATGTAGCCTTTCTGACTCAAGAACATTCGTCGGTTCATCCTCTCTCTTCTGATCTTCATACCAAGTATTTTCCTAGCAGCCCCCATATCCTTCATCTCAAACTCTTTACCAAGTTGAGATTTCAACTTATCTATCTCCACCTTGCTTTTCGAAGTGATAAGCATGTCATCCACATATAGAAGAAGATAGATATAGTTACCTCCCCGAAGTTTCCGAATATAAACACAGCAGTGTCATACTCACTTCTGGAGAAACCATGCTTTAGCATGAAGGAGTCAAATCGCTTGTACAACTGCCGAAGAGATTGTTTCAATCCATATAGTGATTTTCTCAAGCGACATACCTGACCTTCCTTATCCTCAACCTTGTAGCCCTCAGGTTGATGCCAACCAACTCTCGCTATTATTGTTTAAAATAGCTTCCTTGAAAGTGGTAGGCTCATCATCCTCCACCGAGAGTGCATACTCAACCAAATTTGTCTGCGCATAGTGCCTCAAAGGCTCGTCTGACCCCAACTTTAGAACTTGCTTGTAAGTACGGCGTGGCCTAGAGGAAGCCAAGTTATCTGCAAGCTGCTGCTGTTGCTGTGCCTGTACATTCTCTTGCTGAATCGCCTCTTGTTCAAGTGCATCATCATTTTCATCTTGAGTGTCTATTTGATGCTCCTCTTGAACATGCCTAGAATCAGGTTGATCTCTAGGTTCTATGTCAACAACTTGAGACATTGTAGTCTCAACATCATCACCACCGGGCACTGTAGCTTTCAACGAAGCTACCATGGAGTTCTTATCAAAAGTAACATCTCTGCTGATTATGAACTTAGAATCCTCTAAACACCAAAGGCGATAGCCTTTAACACCTGTCGCATACCCCAAGAATATAGCCTTCTTGGCCCTCGCATCAAGCTTTCCCTCGTTGACATGATAGTAGGCTGTGCATCCGAATGTTCTGAGTTTCTCATAATCTGCATGTTCTCCTGTCAATACCCTATAAGGTACATCTCCATCTAACCTTGAATGTGGAGACCGGTTCACAATATAGCAAGCATTTGCAACCGACTCTGCCCACCATTCTCTGCCCAAACCCGCATAGGATCGCATGCACATTGATTTCTCTCGAAATATACGATTCAGTCTTTTCGCGACCCCATTCTGTTGCGGTGTATTTCTTACTGTCCAGTGTCTCACAATGCCTTCCTTACCACATAACTCCTTGAAAGCACCATCTGTATACTCAGTACCGTTATCAGATCTCAGTGTCTTCAATTTCTTTCTTGTTCTGTTTTCAACCATTGCTTTCCACTTCTTGAAGGTGTCGAATACCTCATTCTTATGCTTCAAAAAATAAATCCAAGCATATCTAGAATAATCATCAACAAATGTAACAAAATACCTAGAACCGCCTTTGGAAGTGACAGAAGCCGGCCCCCATACATCCGTATGCACATAGTCAAGAATGCCTCTGCTTCTATATTTGCTTGGCTGGAACTGAACTCGGTGTGCTTTACCGTACACGCAATGCTCACAAAAGTCCATACAAGGCTTCTTCAAGTTCTTTAGCAAGCCTTTCTTGACTAGCAAATCTAGCCCCTTTTCAGACATATGCCCAAGCCTCCTATGCCAAAGCCGAGTGCACTCACATGGGTCTCCACCACTTCCACTTGTTCCAACTGCTACATCTTCAGTAACTGTAGTACCCTAAAGTGCATAGAGATTGCCTTCACGAATACCCTTCATCACAATCAAAGAACCACGAACAACCTTCTTTACTCCATTCCATGTTACAATCTTGCAACCACCGGAGTCTAAGGCACCAACAGAGATAAGGTTCTTTCGCAAATCAGGAACATGTCTAACATCCATCAATGTTCTAACCACTTCATCATGCATCTTGATTCTAATTGAATCGAGCCCCACTGTTTTACAAGAATGGTTATTACCTATCAACACGGTTCCACCATCAGTGCTTCTATAGGTAGTAAACCACTTCCTATTTGGACACATATGGTAAGAGCATCCAGAGTCAAGAATCCACTTACCGGAGGTCTCTTCATCACAAGAGATGGTGTAGCACTCATCGCTTTTCCCTCCTTTCGAGGCATAGCTTACCTCTTGCTTGACTTGCACCTTCCCACTATTGTTGTTCTTATTGTTCTTCATCCAACCCTTTTTGTTTGGACAATTCGCCTTGAAATGCCCAAGCTCGCTACATTTGAAACAAGACCTTTCCGCAAGAGGTCTAGAACTCGATCTAGATTTTTCTCCCTTGCCCTTTGGTCGCACATTGCTTCTACCCCTTACAAACAATCCTTGAGCTTGCTCCTTGTTACCAATGGTAGACATACCACTAGTTGCAATCTTTCGAAGATCATCCGCTAGAAGTGACGTTCTAGTGTCCTCCATCACAAGTTTACCACCCACAAGCATCAATGTTTGTACTAGGTTCTCGTAAGACTTTGGCAATGAAAGAAGTAGTAGAAGTGCTTGATCCTCATCATCTACATCCACATCAATGTCCTTCAAGTCCGATATGATCCTATCAAACTTGTTGACGTACTCCCGAATTGGTGTACCTTCATCCGTCTTGCAAGTATACAATTTGGACTTCAAGTAGATCCGATTTGTTAGAGTCTTCGTCATGAAGTTCGCCTCCAACTTTGTCCACACATCAGCCATCGTTACCTCACTATCAACCAAGAAAGCAACATCTCTTTCAAGGCAAAGAATGATAGACGCTCGTGCCTCAAGATCTAGCTCTTCCCAATCCTCGTCCGACATATCAACGTGCTTCTTCTCCTTTCCCGCCAATGCCTTGTGCAACTTTTGAGAAATCAACAAATTTTTCATTTGCATTCTCCAATATGAAAAATCATTCTTCCCATTGAATTTCTCTATCTCATACTTCCCAATCTTCACCATTCCTCTAGTAGACATGATTTATTCACTTGTTTACCGAAAATAAACCACAAAAGTTCACTTGGGAATTTTCACAAACACCTTGTGCACAACAAAGCTCAAGCAACTCACCACAAAATCGAAGCTTAACCACCTTGATTTAGGATGTAGCTCTGATACCAAATTGATGAGAAAATGACCTCCCAAAGATTGCCCAAAGATCAAACAAAGTTGGCAAAGTGAAAATTTCCAAACCACTTGAAGAACAAGAAAATGGGGAAGAAATGATTTCAATGGAATATATGAAGAACAATGTATTGGATTACTTGAACAAGCCTCAAGTTAATCCAAAAGAAAGAAAAAATGGCTTTGAATTTATACCCAAGAAGAACAAACTCTTACTTGTAAAATTCTATCCAAGCCCTATCTATTTTTCTCTCTCAAAATCGTGTACCAAGAAGGGGAAAAAACACCAGCTATATATAGAATGAATCGGGCGCCATGGCGCCTGACTCCCTGCACACTTTCACTTTGATTCTCTTCCTGCTCTTCATAAACTGTGCATGGACTTCCATTTTATGCTGGTATGGTATGATTGATTATAAATATAATCACGTGAATTCAAGTTAAATATGTTCGATCATAATTTTATCATCTGCTTTCTAGACTTTATCCGTAGGTCAAATCCTAACAATGCTTCCAACTTCTTTAATCTACCTTAAAATTCTGAAGTTACTACATATATATATATATATAATTTTACACTATAGGTACTGTTCGATAGGTTCAAATTGGTTTGAATTCCTGGATGTCTGCTGAATAGACGTTGGTCAGCCCTGTAGACGTTGGTCAGCCGTGTTTGGTGGTCCCGTTGGGTGGTCCCGTTTGTAGGCTTGGTAAGAACCAATCTACCCTATTTTACTGTTTTTATTGTGTAATCTTAATTTGATTTCATTTATTCAATTATGTCTTCGGTTTCTAATTGGCTAAGGAGATCTAGGTCTAGAAATAGATCACAAAATCAAAATGAAAATAGAACAAATGTTTTTCAAAATGAAGAAGAAGCTGATAATGCATCAAATACACCTGCATCTACATCAAATGATTTTAATTCAAATGAATTTCAAATTGCAAAAATTGAACAACAACTTCAAAATTGGACTATTCCAAAGATAGACAAACATTCTATCTATGAAATAGGAAAATTTGACTTTACTCAAAATTATGTTATCAAAACCTTTGAGCAAACTATTTCAATTAATAGTTCAAATGCATTTATTAATTTATTTTCAAAAGAATCAATTGAATCTCATAGAAAGAGATTCAAGTATCTTCATGTTGGTTTAGTTCAAATTGTTGTTAAACCCTTGTTTAGACTTGGTTTAGACATCCCAATATTAATTACTCTTAGAGATAAGAGACATCTCAATTTTAAAAACTCTCTACTTTCACTTCTTGAATCAAATCTAGAAAGTGGTCCAGTTTTTTCAAATTGTTATCCTAATTTTTCAATAAAACTTTCAGATGGAGCAGTTTTAAATGCTCTCAATCTTCATATTCAAACTCAAAATCTTGAGTTTGATACTCGTTCAAACGCCTTTGCAATATACAGAATTTATTACAAACTTATGAATACTCAACTAAATATTGGGGCTCTTAGATCTTCTCCAAAAGAAGAAAGTCTTTTGGTTGAAGTTAATCCTTTTCATTCAAGCGTCGAAATTCCCAAAAGAATTCCTTGGAATCTTCAATCCAGAAATTTAGAATGGAATTTTGATAATATTCAAGCTCCAGTTCCAGCTCAAACTAATTCAACTCCAAATGAAATTTTAACTTTTTCTGATGGAAAAGCTAAAGTTATTTTTCAAGGTTCTTCATCTAGAATTCCAAGATCTAATTCTTTTAAATCTGAAAGAATTAGGAATTCTTTCCAACCTTCAAGAAATTCTACCTCTTTATCTTTTAAAGGAGTAGATTTCACTCCTATTATTCCTAATCCTTTTTATCAACCTAAAGAAAAAGAAGAAGACACTGAGCAACCAGAGTCTCCTACTCTTTCTGATATGGTTCCTCCTTCAAATTCTGATTTTGATCATCAATGTAATGTAATTTCTTCTGAAATTGATAGAAGAAAAGAATTCAAAAATGATCAAAATATTCAAGTTAAAAATTTTCGAAAAATTTTTAGAAATCAATTTTCTTCAAAAGAAAAAGAACAATTTTGGGAAGATTACTTTAAATCTTCTATAGAATTAAGTTTTTATGATTGGATTCAAATCAAAGTTTTTGGAAAACAACCAGAAAAACCTCAAGTTTTTACTACGAAAACATCTTCAAAATCATGGAAAACTCCTGATGGAAATACTTTCCAATCAATTCATCCTCCTCTACAAGATATTTCATATACCCATGGTAAAACTGAAATTCTTGCATCTCCACTCAAAAGAGTTTCAAACTCTAAAGAACGACTTGATGAATCTCAAGTTGTTGCTAAAGATATCAAAAATATTCAAGCTCAGAACAATTTTACAAATATTGTTCTTCAAACTGTTTGTTCTCAACTCAATCGTATTGAATTAAATTCTGAATCTGAAACTTCTACTGTTCCAAAAGATTCTTTTAAAGAATATCGAGATAGTAAAAGTAAGGATAAAAATATTTCAAAACCATCTTCATCATCTCCAATTTTCAAAAATGATGATATTATTCCTACTTTTGGAAAATCGTCTCAATCTCTTTCAACAGAAAATGAAGTTATTTCAGAACTTGTTAATCAATTAAAAAATTTTCATGTTTCAAAAAATATCAATATTATTGATTTTGACGAAATCGAAAATCAATTTGCTGACAAAAATTTGGGTCAGATCAATAAACTTAGAAATTCTGATTATCAGAATATTCCAAAATTTTATCCTCGTCCTTCATTTCCAGATCAACTTTTTGAAGAAAAGTTGCCTCCTCAAAGATCATACGATGGTTCTTCCGGTGTGGAATGGAACATTGATGGTCTTACTGAACATCAAATCATCAATCTTTTAGGACAAATGACCATTTGTTACAAAACCTTTTTGGCAAAAGGAGCCACAAGGCTTCAAGCTACAAATAATATTGTTCTTGGATTCACTGGACAGCTTGGTCAATGGTGGGAAAATTATCTCTCATCTACTTCAAAAAATATTATTTTCTCTGCTGTTAAACGTGATGAAAATAATAATATTATCAAAAATGAACAAGGAGAAGATATTAATGATAGTTATTCCGTTCTTGGACTAGCTATTATCAAACATTTTATTGGTACTCCAGAAAATTATATTCAATTTCAAAATGATATTCTTATGAATTTAAGATGTCCAAAACTTCAAGATTTTAGATGGTACAAAGATATGTTTTTAACACGTATCATGCAAAGAGAAGATTGTCAACAATCTTTTTGGAAAGAAAAATTTATTTCAGGACTTCCAAAACTTTTTGCTGAGAAAGTAAAAAGCTCAATTCTTGAAGAAAATAACGATCTTCAATATCTTACTTATGGTGAAATTATTAATTTCATTAATAAGGAAGCTCTCAATTTATGTAATGATTTAAAACTTAAATCTAAATTGAAAGCAGAAAAGGCACAAACTCAAAATGAGTTAGGATCTTTCTGTGAACAATATGGATTTGAGAAAATCTTACCTCCTTCTTCAAAATCAAGAAAAATTTCTCAAAAGAAAAAATTTTCAAAAAGAAAATATTTTCCCGAAGAAAATTTTCATAAAAAGAAATTTTCAAAAAGAAAACAATTTTCTAAAAGAAAATTTTCAAAAAATTTTCAAAAGAAAGATTCAAAAGTTACATGTTGGAAATGTAATAAAACTGGTCATTATTCTAATAGATGCCCTCTCAAAGAAAAAATCAGTACTCTTCAAGTTGATGAAGAGACTAAAACTCAACTTCTCAATCTTATTCAATCTAGTTCTGATAATGAGTCTAACTCTGAATTAGAACAAGTCTTTATTAATCAAGAAGATTCTGATTATGAATCTACTCAAAATTCTGATTCTTGTACTTCTTCAAATGATAAAGAAATTTGTGGTTGTAAAATTATAAATGTCTTAACAGGAGAAGAAGAAATTATTCAAAATATCATTGATAGGATTGATAATCCTAAACTTAAAGAAAGATTTTCATCTTTAACTTCTTCCTCTACATCAAAAGAAAATTTTGATGATATCAATCTTTCTAATATTCTTCGTCGCGCTCAAAAGGAATTTTCAAAAGTTTCTAAACCTTCAATTCCTGACCTTCAAGGTGAAGTTAAGGAAATGAAATCTCAGATTTCAAAACTTGAAAAACATGTTCAAGATATTCGTATGGAAGTAGTTTGTCTTAAAGCAAAAGACTTAACCAATGAATATTATTCTCAAAATAAAGGAAAATCCAAAGTTTCCTCAAAAACTCCTTCACATCATTCTCATCATTCTGAATCATCTGATTTTTCATCTATTCCAAGATTTCCTCAAACTGAAGAAGAAAAGATTAATGTTATTAATCGAATTCAACTTCAGAAATGGTACTGCAATATGATTATTGTAGTTAATAAAGAATTCAAATTTACTACTCGTGTTTTGATTGATTCGGGCGCTGATCAAAATTGTATTAAAGAAGGACTTATCCCGACAAAATATTTCGAAAAAACTACTGAACGCCTATATGGTGCTAGTGGTAAAAAACTTAATATTAATTACAAAATTTCAAAAGCTCATGTTTGTAATTCAAATATTTGTTTCAAAAATGTTTTTTATTTGGTAAAAGATTTGGATCAAGATGTTATTCTTGGTACTCCTTTTATTGTTCAAATTTATCCTTTTAAAGCTGATTATAAAGGATTAACTACAAAAAATTTTGGAAAGAAAATTCATTTTGAATTTTCAAATCCTCCTTCTGATAAAGATGTTAATTCTTTAAAAGAAGCTGCAATTTCAAAAATTATCCATAATATCAATTTAAAAAGAAATCATGTTAAGTTTCTTAAAGAAGAAATTTCTTTTCAAAAAACTGAGAAAAGACTTGAAGAAGATTCTTCTATAAAAAACCATATTTCAAATTTACAAAAGAAAATTGAACAAGATATTTGTTCAACAATTCCAAATGCTTTTTGGGACAGGAAGAAGCATATTGTTTCTCTTCCTTATAATTCTGATTTCCATGAATCAAATATTCCTACAAAATCTCGTCCTATTCAAATGAAAAAAGAATTACTTGATTTTTGTATCAAGGAAATCAATGATCTACTTGAGAAAAATTTAATTCGTCCAAGTAAATCTCCATGGAGTTGTTCTGCATTTTATGTTAACAATTCTGCTGAAATCGAACGAGGTGTTCCACGCCTTGTTATCAACTATAAACCACTCAATACTGCTCTTCAATGGATTCGTTATCCAATCCCTCAGAAGAAAGATCTTTTGAATCGTCTTTCAAAAGCTATCATCTTCTCAAAATTTGATATGAAGTCAGGATTCTGGCAAGTTCAAATTAAAGAAGAAGATAGATACAAAACTGCATTTAATGTTCCTTTTGGACAATACGAATGGAATGTTATGCCTTTTGGTCTTAAAAATGCCCCTTCTGAATTCCAAAAAATCATGAATGATATTTTTAATTCATTTTCAGATTTCATTATTGTTTATATTGATGATGTTCTCATTTATTCAAAATCTATTGAACAACATTTTAAGCATATCCATACATTCATACATGTCATCAAGAAAAATGGTTTAGCAGTTTCTGCTAAAAAGATTGTTCTATTTCAAACAAAAATTCGTTTTCTTGGTCATATTATTCAAAATTCTTCAATAATTCCAGTTCAAAGAAGTCTTGATTTCACTGACAAATTTTCAGATGAAATTAAAGAAAAAACAAGTCTGCAACGCTTTTTAGGTTGTGTCAATTATGTGGCTGATTTTGTCAAAGATATTCGTCAAATCTGTGCCCCATTATTCAAAAGACTACAAAATAACCCTGACCCATGGAGTCACGAGTGTACGCATGCGGTTCAAAAGGTGAAAAAGTTAGTCAAAAATATTCCCTGTCTTTCAATCCTTGACCCCACAGCCTCAATTATAGTCGAAACAGACGCCTCAAACATAGGATTTGGTGGTGTATTAAAGCAATTACCCCTAGGATCGTCAAAAGAACAGTTAGTCAGATTTCATAGTGGAGTCTGGTCTGGACCTCAAATCAACTATTCAACTATCAAAAAAGAGATTCTTTCAATAGTTCTCTGTATCTCGAAATTTCAAGATGATTTGATCAATAAAAAATTTATTTTGAAAATCGATTGCAAAGCCTCAAAAGATGTTTTACAAAAAGATGTAAAAAATCTTGTTTTCAAACAAATCTTTGCAAGGTGGCAGGCAATTTTGTCCTGTTTTGATTTCGAAATTCTTTATATTCAAGGAAAATCAAACTTCTTAGCAGATTTCCTCACAAGAGAGTTTATTCAAAAGAGTGAGAAAAATGAGTTGGGCAAAGAAAGTTGAAGAAGAAGAGGATTCTCAAAATCCTTTTCAAACAAAAACCTCAAGAAAGAAGAAAAGTTCAATTCCTTTCTTCGAAGATCCCCCAAAGGATCAAAAGGAAGCTTCATCTTCCTCAAATACTCTTTCAACCTTCGTTAAAAAACCAGAACAAAAGCAAAAAGCTGATTCCTCAACCCCTTCAAATTTCAAAAAAGCTGTTCAAAGTTCTGGAAAACTTCCTCAAATTAATCCTCCAAACTCTTTCAAATATTTTACCAAGAGTTTTTCTGATTGTTTTCTTACAATGGAAAGTTCTTGGATCAATCGTTATGGTGGTCTTGATGATTGCCTTGAATCAATTCTTCCAGATAACTTTTGGTTCATGCCATCAAATATCCAAAAAACTAGAGATTACTACGAAACCATTCTTTCTTTGACTGGTTCTGCATTAATCTTTCATACTCCTGAACCAAGAGATAAATCAAATATTATGTTTTCAAAAATTTCAATTCTTTGAGTTCTGTCTTATGAAGACTGGGGACAGAATCCTTGGGAAGAAAAGAGATTAAATCTTTCAAAAACGTTTTTCACTTGTCAAGATACTTTCAATTATTTTGATTACCAGAATGCTTGGTACAAGGCTCTCCTTTTTAGGCCTGTTACCCATTCTTGGTTTATCAATTTTAATCAAAATTGGAACCCTCATTTTCCGAGTTGGTTTCAAACTTGGTTTCAATATCATGGACTTGAAGAACAAATTTTGCCCAGCCTAGTTCTTCAAGGATATGAATTTTTCAAAAGAGAGGCAAAACCTTTTCTCAAGCCTCAAGAAAATCTTTTGTTTCAATTTGCTTTCAATTTGAAAGTTTCATGGATTTTTTGTTGGGATTTCTTCCATTATGAAAATCTTCAAGATATGTTCTCAACCCACAAAATTACAAGAAGATTCAAGATCAAATGGTGGGCAAAATTCAAAGAAACAAATTGTTGTCCAAAAGCAGTTCAATCCTGGATACAAGAACAAAGAAATTTGGGTGTACCTAAATTTTCAAAGAAAGAACAAGAAGATCAAGCTGATTTTTTGACTGAAAAACAAAGAATCATTGCAATGTTATCAAAATGTAAAGATCCCAAAGAATTATTAGAAATTTATGATCAAATTTCTAAACAAGGATCTTCAAAAACAAATGAATCTGATCAAGAAGAAGAATCTCAATATTCTCAAGAAACTGACAATGGTGATGACCTAGTTGATCTAGGTGATTATGAGGAGTTTCTTGCTCAAGAGAAAGTTGCAAAAGCTCAAAAGAAGGCTTCAAAGAAAACTTCAAAATGACTACATGGACCCAATTTTCTTGATGAATTGAAATTTTCAAGGGTCTATCAAGCAAGAGAAATTCTTCTCAACCTTTGTCCAATTCAAAATCGGTGGTGCCACATTTGTCAAGATTCCCATCAACTTTGTGTCAGACATCAATATCTACTTTAATAAAAGAAAAAGATTATCTTTATTAAAGGAAGTCAAAAATTGGAAACTTTTGACTAAAGTTGATGCTGCTTTTCAAGATGCTCCATTATGATGTCGTCCACTTATCTTTTCAAGATTCTTTCTTCAAAATGAAAGAAATTTTAAGTCCGGACTTCATTATAAAGAGAGTTCAAGATTTCATTTCAAGCAGAGCGAATTCAGCAAGAAGAAGTTTTACTTTTCTTTGTAATTTGTTCTCTCAAACATATTTCAATTATTCTTGTAATATTTAAATCTTCTTCAATTATCAATAAAAGTACCTATTTTCATAAATTTCTGTTCTTCTATTTCATCTCCGTTCCCCTGGGTCTTTTATGGTATCAGAGCCATAAGTGAACAAGTGAGATTATATATATATATATATATATATATATATATATATATATATATATATATATATAGATGTAGCTTTGCTTGATCAGAAGCTCCGCCAAGTCCAACCTTGGGAAAATGAGGATCACTGAGGTAAGTAATGGACATAGTTATTCCTATTTACGTTCTTCTATATCCTGATTTGAATTAAAAATTTAAGCTAACTAATTTTTTTTTTGGTCATATTTAATAGATAGATTGGGAAAATACGGGTGCAAGCCCTGTTCCAGAGTTTCTAAAAGTGCAAGACTACTCAGATGTACTTTTAAATCAACTTCAAGAAGTGAAGCTAGATAGCATAGTTTTTGAGATAACACTCATTAAGCTTTCATTTGAGAAATCGCCGAAGCTAAAGAGAATGGTGATCCGGCATAGGATAGATTTTCTCCGGCCTAGCATTGAGAAAGTTAATGTGATTTTGAAAGAGGTAAACAAATTTCAGTGTGCATCACCAAATGCAGCGGTCATTTATGAAAATTAAGATGAAAATAAACTTTGATAGATGGATGAATCTAGCTCAAACAGATCAGGAGTACTTTACTTTCAATTTTGCAATGTGGCTTTCTGAAATTGGAAATGTTTTTGCTGGATCATGTAAGGCAGTGTTGGCTAAATATGAGATTACAATTCATATCGAGAAAACACTTCCTAAATTATAGTTTTGGTGCAACTATATATTCTTAAATGCAAGTAAACTTATGATCTTATTTTCAAGATGTTCTTCACTTATATGAAGTTTTGACTGTAATTATAGTTTAGGATAAGATTTGGGTTTAATGATGTAAATATTTTGAATTTATACATGTAGGGCATGAAAGTTTATCCTCGAGAAATATAAGTCATATCTTATTCAGCTGTTGACGAGTGTGTTTTACTCACGAGTTTAAGCAAATTTTAACTTGATTGTAAGCTAGATTTTATGAGTATTGAATGTTTTTAATATGTTTGTTAATGTTGTTTTATAAGATTATCGAGATGGTGAAGGAGACGAAAAAGATCATCAATTGAAGTTAATGGTGTGGATTGAAAAGAAGTTGTGGAGAAAGGGACAAAGAGGCAAAGCAAAATTATTAGATGAGTAGCGCCACAAAGAGAGTGTGGGCGTCACGACGCCACATTCTGGGCGTTGCAGCGCCCATCATCACCCGAACCTTAGCGTCGCGGCACCAAGGGCATTAGAGAGGCGACGTTGCACTTATATAGCGGTGCTGCGGCGCCGCCAAGATCCATTTTCTGAGCGAAATTCCGGCCCTTTTTTAGTCCAGATGAAAACCCTACCTTCTACACATGACAAGGCACATATAAATACGAAATTTCTCATGGGATTCACACATTGAGAGGCAAGAGAACACAATTGGAGAATCAACGGAAGAATTCGAGGGAGAAAATATCAAGAAATTCACTTTGTAAAACATCGATTGGAAGAGGAAGAAACTCTCGTTGCAAGATCTACTTTTTCTTCTACACCTTTAATACAAAATCTGGTGATGTATTCCATGTCAATTTATAATTTTTCCTCTTTCATTATGAATAGCTAAATCTATTGTTAGGATGAATAATGTAACCAATTGGGATCCTTTATATTTTTTTATTAAGATTTTTGGTGTTAATTTTTCCACATGTTGATTTCACTATGAATTTGAATAAATTAAATTACTTGATCACTAATTTGATGATTTTTGTGAATCCTTTACTAATAGAGATATATGGGTTTAGGATTTAGACTATATAGTGAAATTCGATAAATTGGTATAACGAGTAGAGCCTACACCAATTATTACAGTCATAAAAATATGAAATTTAGTTAGTTAGATAGGTTCAATGAGAGCTCGAAAGTGGTAAATTGAATATAACAAGAGAATTTGATCGAGCACTAGATTAGGCCCTTGTTTGAGCCCCATTCTTTTGGAAAAATGTATTTTTCAACAATGGTTTGATATCATTTTAACCACACATTTTTCAATAAAATAATATTATATACAAATTCAAAATTTTTTCTTATTTTTTAACTACATATTTTTCATCAATACACTATTCAAAAATTCATTCTTCCCCAAAAATGGGGCTCAAACAAGGGCTAGATGTGAATCATAATTGAAAATGTAAAAGTGTAGAAGAAATTATTTTGCTCTGACATCCATTCATAATTTTATTTTTTAACCAATCATGTGTTCATTCACTTATTTTCTCGCATTTAGATTAAAACTCAAATCTTACCAGTTTTTATTTCATCAAATAGTAGTTAAAGAAAAATTGAATAGAATATAGTACTCGTGGGATCGATAACCCGGATCCTTAGGTCCACTAATACTTTTTATGATCGTACACTTGCGAAAAACAAAACTGACAAGTTTTTGTTGCCGTTACAGGGGACTATCACTTGTAGTCTTAATTTATTTTATTTTTAATTGTTATTTGATTCATTTATTTTCTTTTATTTTCAGAAAAAAGGTGTTTGTTGTATGCTCCGTATCCAAGGCGACGATCTAGAATCGTTTGACTCGAAAATAGAATGTACATTCAGATGAAGATCTAGGGAACACAAACAAAAACAACAACATTGAATGGCTAACAATCTAAGCAACCCTATTCCTGTATAGCTAAATCAACAGATGGCCGCGAGAGATCGACGGCAAGAGCAAAGAAAAGTAAATGAAAGGGACTTGCTAGTGTTTGTGTTCTTAATGCCTATAACAGCACCTGCACGGTCCAGTATTGTGTATCCAGATTTTGGGATAAAAAACTTCCAGATAAAGGCTGATTGGATTAATTTGATGAGCAACACTCTACAATTCTACGAGCTACCTCATGAGAATTCAAACAAATATACCCCCAAATTTCTCAGGAATTGTTAGAATTGTCATGCTCGTAGGGTTAACGAGGACGCCATCAAGCTGCGATTATTTCCATATACATTGAGAGATGCAGCATTGGAATGGCTGGATGTCAAACTTGATTAAAGTATTACGACATGAGAGGAGTTGACCAAGAAATTCTGCATTAAGTTCTTTCTATGGGCTAAGGTTATAAAAATCAGACTAGAAATTCAAACCTTTTAGCCGAGAGATGGGGAAAGCTATCAAGAGGCATGGAATAGATTTAAGGAGTTGATGAGGAAGTGTACAAATCATGGGATCATTATTGGAATCAAGTATAGTATTTCTACACAGGACTTTCGCCACTGTCAAAAATCTCAAGCGGATTCCTTTGTAGGCGGATCGATTATAGGGAAATCAGTGCAACAATGTATAGATTTGTTTGAGTTGATTGCTACTACTCAGTCCATTTTTCATCAGAAAGAGTGGTGCCTCCAAAAGCAGGGGAATATATAAATTAGACAGCACAACATCTACCAATGCCCAAATAGTAGCATTAACAAAATAGGTAGAGTTATTGGTGAAGTCACAAACAAAAGAATCATATGTAGTGATAGCCGGTCCATCATGCGAAAGCTACAGGGCTAATTATCTAACAAAAACTTGCACATCTATGGGCTTTCCAGAGGAACAAGTCAACTTCATTCGGAATGACTCTCGAAATTTTAATCCCTTTGCTCAAACATGCAACCCAGAATGGAGACAACACCCAAACTTCAGATGATCAGATAATTAGCCAGGGAACAATTCAAACAATGCCTAACATGAGAAAAACCAAGTTTGGGAGAAGTGTTCAACCAGTACATATAGAAGATAGACAATGTGTTCCAACAAATTGACACTAACTTTCAGAATCAGTAAGCATTTATCAAAAAACTTAAAACACAAATTGGTCAGATAACTCAACAGTTTGCAGAACGCCCACAGGAAATATTGTCAGGCAACACAATGGTCAATCAAAAAGAGCAAGTGCAAGATATTACAACCAGAAATGGGTACAACTTTCAGAGATACATGTGAAGAGACCAAAAGAAAAGACAAAGAAGTAATGGTTGAACAGGCTAAGAAAGAAGTAGAGTCTGAACCACTAACTAACGAGGAGAATGAAATGAAAGAAACATCCACAATGAGAGCACCAAGCCCCGTGAAAGCTTATGTGCCTCCAATTTCCTTTACTCAAATGTTACAGAGAAAGAAGCTGGACAAGCAATTTGTCAAGTTTGTGGAGATTTTCAAGAAATTGTACATAAATATTTTGTTTGTAGATGCGATAGCCCAAATGCCCAACTATGTAAAATTCTTGAAGGAGATTCTGTCTAACAAAAGGAAGCTAGAAAACATGAGACTATCTGCCTGAAAGAGGTGTGCAGTGCAATTCTCTCGAAAAAGCTACCTCCTAAGCTAAATGACCCAGGGAGTTTTACGATACCTTACATAATTGGTTCTAATTATTTTGAGCATTCTTCATGTGATTTGGGTGCCATTGTTAATTTGATGTCTCTCTCTATTTACAGGTCTCTTAGATTGGGAGAAGCAAAATCTACAACCATATCTTCGAAACTGGCTGACAGATTAATTAAATGATCGAAGGAGATTATTAATAAATTCATTTTTAGGCTGACTTCATCATTTTGGACATGGAGGAGGATTCAAACATCCCTCTGATCTTGGGAAGACCCTTCTTGGCTATCGGAAGAGCGCTGGTTGATGTTTACGATGAAAAGATAATTTTTTGGGTGGACTATGAGCAAGTCATATTCAATGTGTTCAAGGTGATAAAACATCCATTAACTTCAGACACCGTTGCCAAGTAGATGTTCTTGAAGAACTTGTAGCATATACATTTGAGGTAGAACATCAAACAATTCTATGTAAAGTGGAAATTGCACAACAGGAAGCAACAGATGTAGAAAGAACTGAATGTGTTGTGAACTTAGCCGAACAACCAATAGGAATGAGACATTGGCAGTATGAGTCTCTTGGTAACAACCATCACCCTCAATATCCTCAATGGAAAAGGCTCTCACTCTTGAACTAAAACCCTTGCCATCACACCTCCGTTATGCATATTTGGAAAACTCTACAATACTTTTAGTAATCATCACAAATGATATGACAAAGGATAAGAGAATAAGTTATTGGAGGTACTCAGAAGTACAAAACTACGATTGGATGGACAATAGCCGACATCAGAGGAATTAGTCCGACTCTTTGTATGCACAATATATTAATAGGGAATGGGTCAAAGCCATTAGTGGAAGGATAGCGCAGATTAAATCCCTCCTTGAAAGAAGTAGTGTGAAAAGAAGTGTTGAAATTGCTGGATGCTGGTAGTTCTTGGGTGAGTCCAGTACACGTTGTGCCCAAAAAGAGTGGAATCACAGTGGAGAAGAATGAGCTAATATCAACACGATTAGTGACTGCTGGAGGGTGTGTATCTATTATAGGAAGCTAAACAATGCCACTAGAAAAGACCAATTTCCATTGCCCTTCATTGATAAGATGTTAGAGAGGTTGACATGTCATTCTCATTACTGCTTTCTAGACAAATATTCAGGGTACAATCAGATAGTTATTGCTCTAGAAGATCAAAAGAAAACAACCTTCACATGCCCCTATGAAACTTTTACGTTTAGAAAGATGTATTTTGGTTTATACAAACACCTGCAACCTTTCAAAGGTGCATAATGGTCATATTTTCTGATATGATAGAAAAGTACATCGAGGTTTTCACGGACGATTTTTCTTTGTTTGGAGATTTCTTCGATGACTATTTAGAACAGTTGTCTCTCGTGTTGCCAAGGTGTGAAGAGAAGAATTTGGTGCTAAATTGGAAAAAGTGTCATTTCATGATAAAAGAGAGAATAGTATTGGGAAAGAGAATTTCTGCATGGGGTATTAAAGTGGACAAAGCCAAGATACAGTTAATTGAGAAATTACAGCCATCTAATTCAATAAAAGGCATCGAAAGTTTTCTGGGATATAGGGTTTTACAAAAGATTTATTCAAGATTTTTCAAAGATTACAAAATCGCTGTGCGACCTATTGGAGAAGAATATGCTATTTATTTTTTCTGATGAGTGTTTAAAACCCTTTAACATTTGAAGGAAAAATTGACAGCACCTGTAGTAGTGGCACCAGATTGGGAATTATATTTTGAGCTCATGTATGATGCTAGTAATTTTACAGTGGGGGCAATGCTAGAGCTACGCAAAGGAAAGGTATTGCATGTTATCTACTATGCTAGCAAAACATTGATAGATACTTAGATCAAATATGCAACAACTGAAAAGAAGGCACTCACAGTGGTTTTTGCATTTGACAAATTTCGTTCCTATCTGATTGGTTCAAAGGTGATGATCTATACAGACCATGCGGCTTTGAAGTATTTGTTTGAGAAGAATGACGCGAAATTAAGGCGAATTCGATGGGTTATGTTGCTGCAAGATTTTGACATCAAAATTCGTGATAAAAAAAAACAGAAAATCAAGTAGCGAATTACTTATCAAGGCTGGAGCAATCACAAGAGTCAGATTAGGTGGACATATTTCCAGACAAACTATTATTGCAAGTGGACAAAGCAACATGGTATGCAGATATCGTTAATTATTTAGCTAGTGGCTATGTGGATCCAGACCTAACCTACCATAAGAAGAAAATGCTGCTACATGTAGCCAAGTTCTAATATTGAGATGACCCGAACTTATAAAGAAGAGGGGCGGATCAAATTATTAGAAGATGTGTTCCAGAGAAAAAGATGAAACCTATCTTTTCGAGGGTTATGCTTCAACATATGGAGAACACTTTGACCGCAATAAAACAGCAGCAAAGGTGTTTCAGTGCGGTTTATTTTGGCCAACTATTGGATTTGATAAACACTAATAATCTTCCTTTACACTTTTACCTTGACATCCCTAAATACAAGGGAAATGAACTTATGTCTATTTCTTTGATTACTCACTGAAATTTAAGATGTCGAGTTTTGACCACTAAACTTATCGAACGTGACGTTACTTACTGCTTTAACATCACTCCAAATATTTAACAAAATTAGTCATGTGGCTAACGGAATGCACATGTGGCGTTCCATCATGCCGTGACCAAGTTGTCACGTCTTCAATTGCTCACTAAACTTTCAAAAATGTCTTTAATTGCAGACTAAACTTTGAAAAAATGTTTTCAAATGCTCACTAAATTTTGAAATGGTCAAGTTTTAGCCACTACACTTATAAAAATGACATCGACATATTGTTTGATAAAAAATGTGTATTGCAATCGTACAGATCGAGTAAAAGTAATAAAGTGAACAAACAAATATGGATTATTGATTCCAATTTCCATGAAGATAAATGTATAATTGATTTATTAATTATAGAATCAAGCATAGCTATTCAAAAACTTGTTAATTAATCAATATACTGTATAGTTGTTCATTTACTCATCTTGTATGATTTGCCTCATCCTGTTCAGCCCCCTATTACTAGGACTGACAAGGGTAAAGGCAAGGTAACTTTTGTCGAGCCAAGGAAGTAGCGGGTGCCAGTTTCAACAGTGTCTTCTGTGCTTCCCAATACCACTGCCACAGTCGTGACAGAGCCAATATCTATAACGGTAGTTCCCACCTCTACCCCTATCACAGTTGATCCAGATGTACCAATATTGAAAATGTAAGTAGGAAGATAATTTGCTTGAAAACATTGATTTGTTGGATGATTTTGTCCTTTATAATTATTCATGAAAAACTCTCAAAATACAACCTACGTACTGTGATTGTCCCTGTTACTCCATATAAATTGACAATTTCAAGCCATATTACCAAATTATGAATTGAAGAATAACTACCAATGCAACCGGTGTAAGGATGAAAACTCTTTTCAAGCCACCATTAGTAGTCAAAACAATAAAGTCGAGCTAAGAACTATAAACAAGCATTTGTTGGGAGGCAACCTAATTTTTTTCATGTTATTTATTCAGTTTGTATGCATTAGTTAGAATTTTTCATTTTTTGTGGGTTTAAAGTAGTTTAGGCATCTTCATCCATATATTAGGATAGTTGATAATCTGCCCAGTTCATATAAGTTCATGGTAGCACTTGCATTACGTTTGGAGGCTCAATAAATATTTAATGGATTAATGATAAACTAGTTATGGATGATCAAGATTCAGATTGTGAGATCAATTATTCAATATCAATTCACGTGACTAAATAATCTACTATTATGATGAATTTATTTCTATTAACGATTCATTCTTTGATTAACTGAAGAAAATGTCTGTTAATGATAAAATTGAGGGGTATTTACGAACAATATTTTTAATAAAATATACATACAATTATCTTTTTAATAATATTTATTGAAGAATAGAGTGTTGTAATAGCTTTGACGGATTACATAGTAGATATTTCACGTGAAGATAGCTTAATATCCGTTCATACTAGGCTTAATATTACATCAATTCTAGGATGGATATTAAGAAATCAATTTTCAACTATCATTAATAGTTAATATTAATTTCGGAATGGTTCTGAAATATCTACTATTCAATTCCATTAATAAAAATATTAAATCAATAATTTAATCAAATATAATTTAAGGAATATATTAATTACTTATTAATATTGATACTCAAAACCCATACATATTATGAAGATAGCTTTATGTAAGTAATCAGTGATCTATAATTCACACAAAATATACCATCTTGAAGAATATTAATAAGTATTTATCTTGATGTGTTTTACAATTATATGTGAATTAAGAATGTTGGATAATCTTCTAGATTACAAGATTTCCATTGTTTTCCCGCCCAATCTTTCCACTTTCTTCCTTCTTGTTCTTGTGACTTCTCCAATGGTTTATCTTTTTATACTCCTCAAAGTTCGATAGTTGCTTGGGTAGAGCATTCATGGTGAAACTTTGTTGGTTTTCTTTCAACCTTAAGATTATTTTCCCTTTTTCAAAATCCACTAATGCTCATGCAGTTAATAAGAATGGTCTCCCTAAAATTAACGGCATGCGTTGAGCATTTATATCAAGGATGATGAAATCAACAAGAAAGAAAATTTCTCCAACTTTGATGAGCATATTCTTCTACCCACTCCTTAAGGATATTTAAGTGTCTCGTCAGCTAAGGTGTAGGATTATTGATGTTGTTTTTGGATTATCCAATCCTAATTTTCTGTAGATAGACAGTGACATTAAATTAATACTTGCAATAAAATCAATTAAAACATTTAAATTTCATGAATTTTCGATAGATCAAAGTATAGTGAAACTCCCTGGATCTTTTACTTTAGGAGGAAGCATCTATTTTATGATTGCGCTGCATTCTGCTTTCCTATTTCTATTCAATTTCTAATTCTACATCAATTAGGGCTCGAATTTAGACCTAATGAGAGGTCTATAAATAGGATTATTTCATTCTTATTGGGGGTGTATTAGGGGTGCTTTGTTAAGGCAAATTAAATAGATTCAAACATAAGTTCTCAAGATTGATGGCTCAAATTTGGTATTTGAAGGTTGAACTTTATCAATTTCTAGAGAGATCTATATCTATAAAGCAAGAGGTTGACGATCCATTCTTAGTATTCGAGTGGTGAATATTAACAATAGCTTGAATTTTTTCTTAGTTCATTGAACTCGATGATGTTTACAATCATTTATGCGTTTAATTCCATAATTATGAGGGGCTAGATAAATTGTTGTTAAAATGAGGGATACGGCCTGTGTTTACTATTTATCTAATTCAAAAGATCTCATGCAACTATGATTATATTTCTATTATTGTTTATTGTGTGTTTAATGCAATTCAATTGTTTGATTGTCAAATGATGAATTTAGAGACAATATCGAGCCCGAGAAGAGATATATTTGCTCGTGCAATAGGTGACATAGGTAGTGGTAGGATATCGAAGATATTCTTATAATTTGTGCAATTTTGATTGAATTCCTAAAAATGAATGTGTTCTTGTATATATCAATTTACGTAGAGATACAGTGAATTGTGGCATGTGAATACGACTAGTTTTACTCGAGAGATCATTAGCTAAAATTAGTTAATTCAATTGCTAATGTGTGTGTTGCATTGAATAAAGGTCTTACATGAAATTCCTAACTATAGGTCTTACATCTCGATTGTTTTAGAAGGTTTTAGTTGAATTTTAGTTTTAACGTAACATTTGTGGGATTGACATAATTTGTTGATAATGCTCCGATAGAGTCAAATGATGAATTGAAGAATAACAAGCATTTATTGGGAGGCAACCTAATTTTTTTTCATATTATTTATTCAGTTTGTATGCATTAGTTAGAATTGTTCATGTTTTTGTGGGTTTAAAGTAGTTTAGTCATCTTCATCCATGCATTAGGATAGTTGATAATGTGCCCAGTTCATATAAGTTCATGGTAGCACTTGTATTAAGTTTGGGGGCTCAATAGCAGAAATAGGTAATTTTGTTTGAATCATATGTCAGAAAATGGATATTATACTACCTTATCACATTTGATCCCTTTCGACTTTGTATAGGGAGCATGACCTCATGGTGAGACGATTAGATAGATGCACAAGATAGGTTAGGGACATGCACATCAGGGATGAGGCCATGTACAGTAGGTTGGATAACACACATAGACAGATCAGATGTGTGTTATGATACGAGACCTTTACTCTCGATCCAATCATCCACTGTCTTCTACATCGGACTTGTCTGGTTCTAGAACATTCAAGCCTTTCCATCCACCACCCATGGACTAATACTAGGGGACTACCTGATCCATTACTACACGATAATAATGTGACATATTGAAAAATAATTATTATGGTTGGTGACTCGAAGAAAGGATGAATTGATTCCAATGCAATAATAGGACGATATGATGCAATAATTATTAGATGATAGGCTTGAATATTTGATAGGCTTAGGCATGATCACATTTTCTTTCCGTCAATGTGCACTGCTTGAATTATTGCATTAATAACCCCCATATACTGAGATTGAACTTGGATTTGCATTAGTAACCCCCATATACTTGAATGATAACATGATCGATAGAATACATCATATGTAAGTAGTTAGTGGGACGACACCACACATAGTTTGAGGAAAAATGATAACTGTTGAGGCTCGAGACAAATCATTTCAAAACCACAGTAAATATTGCCGTACCAAAAAATCGACTAAACCAAATCATGCTTAATACCTAGGCTTGCGGCTCGCATGTGGCAAGCCACTAGCTCGACTCACCAAATAGGCTGACCCGCTCGGCTCGAGCTCGTCATTTAATGAGTACAAGCCGTGTTTTAAGAGCTGAGCAGTCGAGCCGAAGAGCTTGACCCGTTTGACATCCCTATGATTTTCTTACAAGTCAATTCTAGTAACGATTTTTTAATCGATGTGCTTGTAAGAATAGTAATTATGAAAAATTGGGAAGGGCTAACGTGTATATATTGTTTATAAGAAGTTAAATCGCTTTTTATACATGCATTTTGATTGATCCATAAATATTACCCATTATCTATTTATAATTCCAACCGCTCATAAATACTTCCCATACATGCAACTCACCTACGGAATGATTCTACTTCAATGATTTTAATTAAGTCTTGCGTTATCTTAAGAATTTATTTGTGAATTTATAAACATTGGATTAATTAGAGATCAATGTTACTCATGTATAATAATAGGAAAAATTGCAGCAGCGACCCCTAAACTTTCACATTTTTGCAAACTTTATTCACCATTTTAAATTAACAAAACAAATTCGAGGTAACTTATTGTGACGATTTTTTGTATTATCCCATATTATTGACTACCCTGCATGTAAAATAATTGTAAAACTCTTTATTTAAAAATTAAATCTTTTAATAAAAAATTACAGTTCTTTATTTAAATTTTGATCTTCAACAAGTTTTTTCACGTACGAGCTGAATATTTTTCATTAAAAACTAAATGTAGTATATTGAAGGCTACATGGTTACAAAGATATCATCACAAATCAATTTCCAATGGTCAAGGTGAAAAGTATCTTCAAAGTATATTTTGAGAACGAGTGCTCAGTTTGGTTTGACTCCATCTAATTCAAATAACTTCTAACAACCATCCTTCTTTATTCGGATTTGGAATTAGCTACTTAAATTTCGTGCAGACGGAGTTAAAAATTGTATACAAACGACTTGTAACCTGTACAATTTTTTTATAAAAATTTAAATTTTTTTTTATAAAATTAACAAATTTTGATTAATATGGTCAAATTAAATATCATTTACCTAACAGCATGCAATTTCAACATATTTATCTTGTAGTCGAAAATAAGCATCTCGCCAATCCTTACGTACATTAATGCCTCCAAAATATCTTCTTTTAGACGGCTCTTGACCTCAGACAAAATTTTTTTACCTGCACTAAAAGTAGACTCAGAAGGTTATTGGAAAATATATGATTTGATAAACACTAATAACTGGGCACAGTTGAGTTCTATCATAACAATTGAAAGTTATTCCAGTACATATAAGTTTATGATACGATATAATCCTCAGACAGACATCGTCTTCAGAACTTTGGTAACGTATTTTATAATACTTTCTAAATTTGTCAACATAGAGAATATTGTACCATAATCCATGGTACCTATTAAGAGAAGAAGAAAACAATAATGTACCACCATATACAGCCAAATCAACTGGAGTTACTTCGATAGAGTTTTCCATTAGTAAATTGAACTTTAATAATTATAAATGATGAAAATGTCTATTAATGATAAACACTAATAATGTTTATTGACATATATCAAATTGTATATTGAAAGTTTTCCATGAATAATTAAGATTATTTAGTTGTAACAATCGTTAAATGGTAGGCATCATTTGTTGATTAATTTGAACAAATATAGATATCCAAACATGTTATTAATCCATGATATCCACACCCATGTATTTTGAAAAGTGATAGAACTAATTTTATGGGATGTAAACACAGATTAATCCACATAACAATAAGTGATTATAACACATATAT
>NW_019230046.1:654618-662082 GCF_002742605.1 Olea europaea var. sylvestris
TCATCATATCCAGAACCCCAACTGCCATAGTTTCTACTATAAGAACCTATAAGAATAAAAATCGAAATGCATTGGGAAGTACACTACCCATAATCCTCATTGAACCCATGTAAAACATTAATAATACTGTACAACATAAGATACCTTTTCTTGGGATTATACTGTATATCGAAACACTGTAAGCAATGATTATGCAGTAAGTATGGCTAATGTTCACTTTCTCATGTCACCCAATAAATGATGTAATAAATGATATTGGGGGTATTACAATCTTGGTACTTTTCAGAACAAATTTTTCACCAAATTCTTTGGTAAAAATCTATGTACAATATATAGGTACAATAATTATACATAGAAATAATTGTGGGGATACCTATACTTGTTCACATGCATTGGAGTTTAAAGTAGTCATGTGAAATTTATTATCACGTTATAATTTAATTACACCTATATATTGTAATTTATTCTTGGTTATTTTATTCACATCTATGCGCATCTATACTTGTGGCTTACTGTATAATATATTTTCAAATTTAATTTGGTATATAATTATCACAATTATAATAAATGTTTGCAGTAGATATCACTCTAATTTAAGCCACATTAAATTATCATTGAATTATTGATTATTATAAATATATATTATAAGTTCACGGTTGTCTTTTAACATAGTCAAAATAATGATCCCATTGTTAATAAGGTTGATTACAAACCTTATTAATGTGCCTTAAATCATCCCGCACCCACCGGAAAACATCTCCAAACACATGACAATTCCACCAACGTAGTCCCTGTTTCAGCCTGAAGAACTTCTCACAAAAAGCAGTCATCCCTATAAGATGAGTTGGGGAGTGACCACTTCTACGAGACAGAGGATTAAAAATCATGATGCTTAGTCCACACATTGAGGAATCTAAATGGTATAGGCCCCAAGTCATCATCAAAAACCCACTGAAGCAATAAAGGAAAATGTTCATATGAAGTCAAATTCAAATGCCTAACTGTAAGCTAACGACAGGGGTTTAGGGTTTAGTCATAATATCACGAGTATAACTCTGTTTAAGAATTATAAATGTGGCTAATATGAATGTTAATATAATTTGTCAACAATTTTTTAATTAACATCTATAGGATTGTTTGATATAATGATACAATCAATAATTTATCTCTTATTGATGGGTGATTACATGTAAACTTTCTAAATAACATATGTAGCAAGCTTTAAGCTGATGACTTCCACCTTCAGAGGCGTAAGCCACTAACTACTTACATTTTGACTCTTGATTGTTTTCTTCTTCTGATAGCTTGTGGGAGATGTAAAAATTCATTTGCCCCTAAAAATCATTAGTGAAAATTTATTAGTGTTTTATATATTAAAATAAGTCCATCAAATGATGAATTGACACATTTATCTTGTAGTCGGGTACTTATCAAGAGTAAACATGGAAATAATACAACTATTGTTCTTGATTCATATTACTCTGCTGTCTTTATATGCATGATGTTGTATAACAACATCACAAGTACTTAAATTCTAGCATATGTTTGGAAGGAGTTATGTAAGCTAACTCATCTGATTAATGTGCATATTGGCATTAATACGTTTTATGACAGCTGTGCATATACAACCTAAGTGAAAAATATGATTATTATGGTCACACTAAATGTTGTAAGTAAAATATACATACATATTTGATTAGAATCTTGAGTTAAAGACCGCTTAAATTATCAATAGTCATATATCCAACATTATCAGAAGGTCACCTTCCCATAAATATTTAATATATTATCAGTAAGCGTAATATGTAATTGAATATCTTGACAGATGGTAACAATTATATCTTTAAAATATCAATATAGGTATGCACCCTTCTGATAATGTTAGATATATGTATGTTATATAATGTATATTATCCAAAATTTAAAGTTCAACACCAGAATGATATAATCAAGAGTAATCCGACCAATGGATATATGTTTAATCAGACATTTACGTATAAGGGAAATTTATACCTTTGTTTACACCCATCAATAAAACAAATGTATAAATTATTGATTGTATCATTATATCAAACCCTTTGATGACATAAGAAAAAACCATCATATGAAAAATATAAATTGCAAATTTTAAAGCACATCTATAGGGTTTGATGACATAAGAAAAAACCATCATATGAAAAATATAAATTGCAAATTTTAAAGCACATCTATAGGATTGTTTGATATAATGATACAATCAATAGTTTATCCCTCATTGATGGGTGATTACATGTAAACTTTCTAAATAACCCATGTAGCGGGCTTTAGGTTGATGACTTCCACATTCAGAGGCGTAAGTGACTAACTACTTACATTTTGACTCTTCATTGTTTTCTTCTTCTCTTAATAGGTACCATGGATTGTGGTACAATATGAAACTATATGATAGCTTGTGGGAGATGTAAAAAGTCATTTGCCCCTAAAAATCATTAGTGAAAAATTATTAGTGTTTTATATATTAAAATAAGTCCATCAAATGATGAATTGACATATTTATCTTGTAGTCAGGTACTTATCAAAAGATAATCATACTTAATCGGCACTTGCGGGCGTATTTCATAAATATTCATACTAATAGTGGTACACTGCATATGAAAATAACTATCCTAATGATGAATTGAATACAACATGTATTTTATTCATTTAATTGTATTAAGAATATACCATCTTGAAGAATATTAATAGTTAATATCAATTCACAGTCCCGTGGCTGCCAATTATAATAAACCTCGTGAAATCATTCCAAGTGGCATTGAGATGGTCCAATTACTATCAAGATAGCTTTAACGGTTTTATGTATATCAATATTAATTAATCTATATGTCACAGGTGATAATTGAGCAATGAAAATGAATGGTAATCATACTACCCCATATATGTCATACTTCAGTGTACACTTAAGAAATATTATCGTGGTTAAATTTTAATTACCATATTGAGGCACACCCGTAACATGTTATTAATCCATGAAATCTGTGTAGAAATCCTTGGGTGTTCAATTTATAATCCACAATATAATATAGGACAAGTGTTGGTTACCTAATATTTAGAATGCAGTATAGATGTCTACTATTAAGAATATATATTGGATCACTATTAAGAAATTTTCATGAGGGGCTACTATTAAGAAATTTTATGTGTTTAATTCCATAATTATGAGGGGCTAGATAAATTGTTGTTAAAATGAGTGATATGGCTTGGGTTTAATATTTATCTAATTCCAAAGATGTCATGCAACTTTGACATCAAAATAATCTAGCCCCTCATGAAAATTAAATGCTTTAATTGATTTTGAAACAAGTATTAATCTGATGCCAGTGTCTATTTATAGGAAATTAGGATTGGATAATCCAAAAGCAACATCAATAATCTTATAGCTTGGCTGACAAGACACTTAAGTATCCTTATGGAGTGGGTAAAAGGATATGCTCATCAAAGTTGGAGAAAATTTCTTTTCTGCAGATTTCATCATCCTTGATATAGGTGCTCAACACATGCCATTACATTTAAGGAGACCATTCTTATTAATTGCACGAGCATTAGTGGATTTTAAAAAAGGGGAAATAATCTTAAGGGTGAAAGAAGAACAATAAAGTTTCACCATGAATGCTCCACCCAAGCAACTATGGGACTTTGAGGAGTGTAAAAAGATAGACCATTGTAGAAGTCAAAGAACAAGAAGGAAGAAAGTGGAATAGTTGGATGGGAAAACAATGGAAATCTTGTAATTTGGAGGCTCTATGACGAATTGAAGAATAACTGTCAGTGCAGCTGGTGCAAGGATGAAAACTCTCTTTTCAAGCCACCATATATAACCAAAACAACAAAGTTGAGCTAAGGACTATACACAAGCACTTGTTGGGAGGCAACCTAATTTTTTTCATGTTATTTACTCAATTTGTATGCATTAGTTAGAATTTTTCATGTTTCTGTGGGTTTAAAGTAGTTTAGGCATCTTCATATCCATACATTAGGATAGTTGATAATGTGTCCAGTTCATTTAAGTTCATGGTAGCACTTGCATTAAGTTTGGGGGCTCAATAGCAGAAATAGGTAACATTGCATGAATTGTAGGTCAGAAAAAGGGGTTTTATGCTGCCCTATCACACTTGATCCCTTTTGACTTTGTGTAGGGAGCATGACCTCATGAAGAGACGATTAGATAGATGCACAAGATAGGTTAAGGACATGCACATCAAGGAGGAGGTCATGTACAGTAGGTCGGATAACACACATAGACATATCAGATGTGTGTTATGATGCGAGACCTTTAATCTCGATCCATTCATCCACCGCCTTCCATGTCGGACTCGTCTAGTTCTAGAACTTTCATGCATTTCCATCCACCACCCACGAACTACTACCAGGGGACTACCTGATCTGTTTTTGTCCTTACCTTTTGTTTATTATATGCACTATTTCTGGACATTGAGGACAATGTCTGTATCAAGTCTGGGGTGGGTATTTCATCGAGTCTTTTATTTTAAATCGTTGCATGCTTGTGTGGAAAAAAAAGTCAAAAAAATAATCTACTTTTCAATTTTATTACATTTTTTATATATCGTTGCATGTTTTTGTGAGTCAGATAATCTACTAATAATGAGGAATATATTTATGGATAAATTACGTGTTAAGTTAAGTTATGTTTATTTATGTGAAATCAGATAATTGTGAGTTACATTTTGCATCTTGAAGAAAATTTTGATTCATATTGAGGAATAGGTGGAAATTAATAGACCTTAGATACTTAACCTGAACATCCACAATGTTATACATCCTTAAATCTATTTTAGGATAGTTTGAGGGTGATTGAACTGTTGTAGGGAGACATAGAAACAAATGTGGATTCTATGTATGCTAAATTTTGCGTGGATTGTCTGAGATCAATAAGATGAAATTAGATTAAGATCTTAAGTTGGAGGTTGATTTTTTTGAGAATTGGTGCTTAATAAGGGACATTAATATGGTTGTTGTAAGTAAAATATACATACATATCTTATAAGAATTTTGAGTTAAAGACTGCTTTTTGAGAATGAGGGTTTAATAAGCGGATGCACATAGACTGGTCACTCAAATTATTGGACTTCCAATGGAGCAATGGAGTTTTCAATTCAGCTTTTTTTTAATAAAGAAGATTTGAATATTTGGATATGGAAGTCACACTATGAACAAGAATATGGGTCACGAGTTTGAAGAAATCAAATATTGAATGCGTAAATATGGTGCTCACTATTTCATTGCTAGAATGGTCTTACCTTTGGGAGGCACAAGTGTGAGTTTTTATACCAAGAGAGAATAAAAGTTGTCCATTGGATATTTGACATGTGACCTTATCTTGATGGCTAACTAGTTAAAAGCCGTCAATCCCAACTATCCTAAGCTTGTTGCGACCTGACATAAGTTGAAAAGTAGTCACCTTATGTCATAAAAGCAATCTGAAAAGTAGACTTAAAAGTTGATTGAGCCTATTTCCAATAGGTTGCAAAATTTGTCAGATATATTAATAGCCTTTTACGAAGTGGTATTTGCATTAATTAGAAGAAGCCAACCATGGCACCTCACTCGAATGTACCACTTCGGAAGTAAATGATATCACCTTGGAAGAACCATGTCCAAATAGGTCGGCAACCACTTCAGAGGAGGTACCCAACTACCTTGTCCAATTGCCAACCATTTCGAAGGATTGTGGGGACGAAGGTGGGGTGCATTGTGGACCGCGACTAATCACTTTATTCAGCTGTCTGTAGTCAATACATAATCTCATCATGCCATCATTCTTCTTCACAAATAAGATCGATGCTCCCCATAAATATACAATGGGTTTAATAAAACCCTTGTCAACTAAACCTAGCAACTGAACTTTCAATTCTTTCAACTCTATTGGAGCATTTCTTAAGGTGGTTGTGAAAAAAGAGGTAGTTCTTGGGATCAAGTCAATAGTAAACTCAATTTCTCTATCTGGAGGTAATCCCAGAAGATCTTCAGAAGTCAATAGTCTTAGACCTAGGAAGAAGTAAATAGATCTCCATATATTTTAGGTTATTTCAAAAGAGGCCCAAACCTTTTTCACAAAAATCGAAAATGTCAGGGAAATCTCATACCACTGGTATATCTTCAAGTTTCAACTTAATAATTTGGGTGTCAATCACATGAGCCAAATATGCAAGACAACCTTTTCTAAGCAATCTCGCAGTATCAAGTGCAGATGTTATACATAAAAGTAATATTCTTCGTTCACCACTAAAAACAATATGAAGCACTTCTAGCCTTCTGCGAAAACAATCAACTAAGGCATGATTTACAGTTAAGAAATTTATGCCCAACTTAGTGATCAATAAAAATAATCACAAATTTGTCTGAATATAGGTGAAGTACCCTATTCATCAGATCCATAAAATACTACTGGGGCATTAGTAAACTCAAATGGCATCACCAGAAACTCATAATAGTCATATCATGGCCTAAAAGCAACTTTCTGTACATCAATCAGATCTGTATGTATATTTTACCTTCATATACTCAAATAATTAATCCGAAGTATATACTTTATTTGTGTTATACCTTGACCATTAAAAAGAGACCCCTTGTTAGTGAAAAGTATCTTCAAAGTATATTTTTGCATCAAACTTCCATCCTTCTTGATCAAATCTCATTTTGTTTATCATTTCTCGTTTAATATTAGATTTTTTCATAATCAACAAACAAACAAAATCAAGTGTCTAACTTATAAAAGTAATTCCAAATGCCTACTTTTGGTGGCCAACATAAATGCATGAATCACACTTATTAAAGACCCTCAACTTGAACACTTGTTTGCCTCCAAATAAAGTAAAATAAAGACTCGGCTAAATAATAAATACATATACTGAATTTGACATATATTATACAATGTTTTCTCAAAGCAAATATATAAATTTCAAACTTCAAACAAGTTAATGAAACACGAGAATTAATAGTTATTTCATAATTCCACCAATTCCATTTCATCACTTGCCCACATTAACTCCTCAAAGTACCTTTTCCCAACCAAATTTCAAGTATGTCAAGGTGATCTCTCATCACTCTCACTGCTCTCTTGGTTTCTTAATTTATTTTACCCCGGGGGTGAACTAAACAAGGGAGACTGAGCTTATTTTCTTTGTCAACTTAATTTAGGGATGTCAAACGGACCAAGCAGCTCGTCAACTCGGCTACTCGGCTCGTCAAAACCCGACTCATGGGCGGCTCGGGCTCATCAAATGACAAGCCCGAGCCCGAGCCAAGCAGGGGCTCAGGCTCGGCTCGTCAAAAAATATGAATTTTTTTTTAAAAAAGGTCCAAAAATATGCAAATTTACAAAAAAAAAAATAAATAAATAATAACAATAATAATAATAATAATAATAATTTAAAAAAATTAAAAAAATCACTAGCTCGCTAGTGGCTT
>NW_019230046.1:662157-678702 GCF_002742605.1 Olea europaea var. sylvestris
CTTGTGAAACTCGGCTCTCTTTCGCGAGCCACGAGCTTGATTCGGCCCATTGTCATCCCTAACTTAATCACTCTCCAAATTCTTATTCGATGACCAAGACTTAGCTAGAAAGTAATGCGTTCTATTTCATACACTTGCTTTTATCATATTTGCTCAAACATTGATGATATCGACGCTAGGCAACTTCTTCCAACTGTTTCTTCACTTCGCTCATGAGTAGGTAGCACCGCTCAACATTAATGTTTGATTTGTATGGTTATTAATGCAAGTCAGTTCTTTCTTTACTTTTACCTCATTATTCCTGGACTAGTGGAATATCTTTTATTGGGACAAATATAAGGACGGAAAAATAATCAAGTGATCATAATATTGATTTTGAATAGATTTGATCACTTTAAAACTTATTCTACATAGGTTTTCAATATGGTTCTAACCTAGGCTGATTAGTGAAATGACATTATACTATGCTTTCAAAAGTTTCTAAGGCAGCTAAGTTACATAATTAATTTCAAAGTTAATCATAAGCACAATCAAGAATGAATTCATGCTCCATTGGTCTAAATTCAAGTATTAGATAATGGAATTCATGCAATAATTGAAAAAACAAGTTTTACCACGAACCAATCCAAATTTTGATACAATATCGTTATCGGACGTGAATTCCATTAATCGAGCTAAGTTCACACACACACACACACAAAATATATTCAAAACATTTTCTTTTTCTTTTTCAAAGTTTTTTTCTAACTAAAAACTAAACTAGATTAAACAATCAATTCAATCATGCAGAATCTAATGCACAAAAAATAGATTAAGTTACAAGAAACCCTAGCATTTTTTATCCTGAACTTAATTTCTATATTGTCCTTAATGTAGCACTGTACAATCCAAAATATAGAAATTAAATAAAATAGCGAAACTAAGAATTTGATAAAAAAAAAAAATGAAATTTTGAGTGAAATTTTAACTCTTCATGATTTTAATACCTTGAATAATTTGATGGCAAAATAAGTTAGCGATGGTGTAAATTACCCTTTCTAGGCACTCAATTTATGTTGATGCTGAAATGATGAAATGAGGAAAAATTCAGTAAAAATGTGGTACTAGGACGAAGACCAAAAAAAATAATAATAATACGACGGGCAATAATTAAACATGACAAAGTACTAAATGTAATGCTAATCAAATATATATAATGCAAATAATAAATAAATAAGAGGTTAGAAATTAGGTTGCCTCCCAATAAGTATTTGTTTACAGTCGTAGCCGACATTTTGTACAAGTGTCTCACGACACTTTGAATACGATTTTGGAGGTTTTGCTTAGTTTCCTTAAGTTTACTTTGCACTATATCGCAAAGGGTAATTAACGCAAATCAGTTTTACCTTTCAATGTTATTATACAAAATGTTCTTATCTTTTATTTTTTGACATTTTTACCTATATTTTCATCTTTCATTGTGAAAAATGTCATTTTCATCCAATTTCTCAATAAAATATATATATGTGACAAATATACCCTCTTATTTAATTAAAACAAAAAAGAAGAAGAATAAATTACAATTATATTCCCAAACTTTTTTAAAAATTTCAAATAAGTTCAAATAAATTATTAAAAGGGTGATTAGCACAAAACATCCCTACCTTTTAATATTATTGTACAAAACATTAATACCTTTAATTTTTGATATTATCACCCTTATT
Source organism: Olea europaea var. sylvestris (assembly GCF_002742605.1). NCBI lineage: Eukaryota > Viridiplantae > Streptophyta > Magnoliopsida > Lamiales > Oleaceae > Olea > Olea europaea. The sequence goes on from NW_019230046.1 coordinate 663,861, forward strand.
TTCACATTACATTGCAAAAATATCATTTTCATCAATTTTTTAATGGAAAACTGTAAAATGGCGAATATACCCACCTATTTAAATAAAACAAAAATAAAGAATAGAAAAATAAAAAAACAAATTGCAAATTTACTTCCAAATTTTCCAAAAACAGTACAAATAAATTTCAAATAAATAATTAAAAAAAGAGCACAAATTGCAAATTTACTTCCAAAATTTCCAAAAACAGTACAAATAAATTTCAAATAAATAATTAAAAAAAAAGAAAGTGTTTTCTTTTTGGTTTTATTTTATATAGGAGGGTATATTTATCATTTTTTATTGAGAAATTGAATGAAAATAATCTTTTTCGTAATGAAATGTGAAAATAGAGGTAAAAATACTCAAAAATGAAAGATATGAAGATAAGAACGTTTTGCACATTAACATTGAAAAGTAAGAACATTTTGTGACCATATAGCAAATGACCTCCAAACATTGACTTTGCCCTTCTCTAAATAATATAATTTGCCTTCGTCCCTTCGTTTCAAACACAATGATTAATTTACCTAATTAGCCATATTTCGGTGGAACTTGGAGCAATGGCGATCACTTTTATCCTATTATTTTAATTGTAATGTCTATAATTTAATTGTAACGTCTATAATTAATTTTATTTAGTGGATTAAATTATATAAAATTAAGTTGGATTAAATTATATAACGTATTTATCCTATTATGTATAATCTCGTTTTTAGATTGAACCTAGACATCGAGTTGGAAGATTTCTTTTTATAAACTAGTAGTAAACATGTGCGTTACACGTCTTATGTATTGATAAATAATATACGTACTATTTTTGAATTACTAATACCATTTTTTAAAATAATAGAGGTAACTGTTATTGCTAAAGGGAAAATTACAATTGAGTGTATGTGTGTGCGTGTGTGTGTAAGTTTTTATGAAATTATGTATATAATGTGAAAGTGTTAAATAAACTAAAACGTAATGATATTATTAAATAATATTTTTTCAAGACAATATTTTTTGTTTTTTTTGTGATCGAATGTTCCAATCAATATATTAATGCAACCTTTAGTACATTTGTTACCTCATTAATATATTAATGCAACCTTTCAACTTTGTAACCTCAATTAAATAATCACTGTTCTAAAAGGCGTGCATTGGTGGCGCCCTCGGCTGAAACGCCAAGCCAAGTCCTGGCTTGGCGCCTTATTTAGCGGTCATCTAGGCATGCATAATTATCTCTCTTTTATTTTATTTTTATTTTTTTTTACGATTCTTCTAAATTAAAAATTAAATATTGATTTCTTCACTTCGTCGATTCTAAATTTCAAAATAGCTACTTGAAACTTATCTTTTTGTTGAAAATTTTGAAAAAATGTATAAATTGTCTATACATTTGTTTAAGATGTTTTTGGTAGGTATTATTTTTAATTATTAGCAAATTTTTTGGTTGATTAAAAATTAAAATAATATTAAAATAAGAAAACACTTTTTTACGCCTATGCCTCGCTTAAAATCACCTAGCCCATGGCTTGACTTCCAAGCATTAATGCGCATTATGCCTTTTAGAACACTGTAAATAATAACCTAATGAATGAATTATAACGTAAATCATGAAGATTAATGAGGGCTTTGTTGATGAAAAATAAGCTTTGTTAATGAAAAAATAAAAAATTAATGGATGAATTATAATATAAATCATGAAGATTAATAAGGGCTTTGTTGATGAAAGATAAAAAAAATTGCTTTGTTAATGGAAAATAAAAATTGTAAGAACAAAATACTTAATTGAATGATAAGTTACTAAATTTTCGTTGATTTTTTTTTTTTTAATAATTGAATGTCAGTTTCACTCCTTATATTAATTCCAACCCAAATAATAAATATCAATTAAATATTGCACCACTTAAATTAATTCTAAATCAAATGATAAATATTAATTAAATTGGCAATAAGGGCTTTGTTGATGAAAATTAAAAATTGTAAAGAAAACAAAATCAATTGAATGTTAGCCATTGAATTTTCGTGTGTAATTTCTTTTTTATTCATTAAATGTCATCATTAATATATAAATGTAACCCTTAAAATATTTCTAACCTCAATTATAATAACTTAAAGGATAAATTATAATGTAAAGCATGAGAATTAAAAATTGCTCTGTTGATGAAAAATAAAAACTCATTGCATGAATTATAATATAAATCATGAAGATTAATAAGGGTTTTGTTGATGAAAAATAAAAATTGATTCGTTGTTGGAAAATAAAAACTGTAAGAACAAAATGGTAAATTGAGTGCTAGGTCATTGATTATTATTATTATTATTATTATTATTATTATTATTATTATTATTATTATTATTATTATTATTATTATTATTATTATTTCACTTCTTATATTAATTCCAACCCAAAATTATAAATATCAATTAAATATTCACTCCTTATATTTTATTATTTATAAACCAAATGATAAATACTAAATAAATTGGTATTCCAATTATGAGGGTATAGTGTGCATATAATTAAATATGTAGGGATAAATTTGATATTTAAAAGTTTCTCCATCATCCTCACTTTTAATATATTGTAGATAAATAAATAAATATAATAATGATGTATGGTTAATAATTGAATTAATTTGTTAATAGGATCAATTTTAAGGTTTAAATAAGTTAATATATATAAATAAGAAGGCCTAATTTGTTAGATTAGTACAAATTAAACTATATAAACGCCATTAGGTTTAGAAGTCTATATAGTTGCCTCATTTCATCTCTCTTTAAAAATAAGTAGAAACTCTTCCCTACCAAAAGTTTAATTTCAATTTCTCCTTTTGGGACACGAGTATGCCCTTACAATAAGGTATGGTTCACAGTTTATTCATGATATAATCTAGAGTGATGCTACAGTTACAGGGGCCTAGTTCACAGGCCCCTGCCAGGGAAGACACAAGATGGGTCTCACAATATTTTTTTTTTTAAATACAAGTGGACCCCTCCACACAGTGAGGGGCTTGTAAAGTCCCTGTGAAAGAATGCTCTGTACGCAGGGCATTCTTCTATAATCTATCGGTTAACCTATGTGTGTAAAGAATCTATATTGACTCTTGCTGGAAAAGTGTATATATATATATATATATATACAAGTCCAAAAAGGCTATACATATGCAAGTGTTATGTATATAAACAATTTCCTAGAATTAGGCAGTAATTCGAATTTCTATTTTAATTATCATTGAACAAATTAGTGCCTAGTTGGATTGATGATTTAACGATGCATTTCACGTTTTATTCTTATCTTTCTAATCTTAAAACTTTTATTTACAAATAGTGTTTTCTAACAATATTAATTAATTAATTAATTAATTTAATTGAGTAAGGATATGAGTTCATATTGAAAGAGTGAGTTTTATCAAAGTTTCTAAATAAATGGTAAAATTAGGATTTTGGCACATTCACCATGCGGATATAACATCTCTCCTTGTCATTCGAAAAGTTATTGCTAGGATTCAAGGTAGGTAAACCTCCCATTTGTCTTCATACGCACATTACATTATCAAATGTATAAATGTGTTACTTAAATTATTATTATATGTTCTTAATATTTAATTATTATATTTTATGTCATTAATGCTTTTCATGACATATTCATATACATCAATGCTTCCATAAATATACAGGAAGTTTCAAGAGAAATAAAAGTTTCCAAATGTCAATGAGTCAAGGAATGTTTTTAAATAAATGTATTCCGAATGTTTTGTTACTAGGTATATGTCTATGCTATGAAATGTATGAGTGAGAAATGGGACATGGGAGACCGGCGTACCCGACCAATGTTCAATTATATTGTTAATATTAATGTTAACCGTTTTGCGATACTACCAGTAGGACTCGATCGGGTTTCAAATAATAATTGTCCACTATATTCAAATTGGCTAGGTGATACATCAAGTGAACTCATGACGTCAATGTTAAATTTTTGAAGAAATAAAAGAAAGGGGATACATAGTGAGGAATGATTTTATCTTAAAGTAATTCATATGCATATTATAAGCATACATCATATATATGGGGTTTGCTTACTGAGCATTAGCTCATTCCACATTATTCCTTCCCATTTTTAGATGATGAAGGTAATGATTTGAGATGACTACTTGTGGTGCAATGGACTCAATACTGATACATTCAAAAAATGACTCCTTATAGAAAATAAAGTTAACATTTAATTTTAGGGTAATTGGCATAAAACGTCCCTACCTTTCAAGTTTATTGTGGAAAACGTCCCTACCTTTCATTTTTTGACATTTTTGCCCTCATTTCAACCTTTCTTTACGCTGGACGTCCTTCCGTCCATATTTCGTCAGTTTTTCCGTTAATTAAATACAAAAATACCTTTTTCTTTCCATAAACAAGGGTAAAATTGTCTTCACCCACTTCATCCCTTTTTCCCGCCATCAACTTAGTCCATAAGTAACAGTAGCAACAACATGAATCTGAAAATACTTTAAATGATTAAGTTAAATAAAGAAAAAATATCGTGAACACATTATATTTCACAATTCCACAACTACTGTTGCTGTCATCTTGTGTCACTGGAAAAATTTAGAAAGACATATTAAATGGGTAGTCAATTTATAATGAGTCAATTTAAAATGAGCCATTCATCTTCTCCATTGAACCAAAAAGAGCCATTCACCATTTTGGCTCATTATAAATTGACTACCCATTTAATATGTCTTTCTAAATTTTTCCAGTGACACAAGATGACAGCAACAGTAGTTGTGGAATTGTGAAATATAATGTGTTCACGATATTTTTTCTTTATTTAACTTAATCATTTAAAGTATTTTCAGATTCATGTTGCTGCTACTGTTACTTATGGACTAAGTTGATGGCGGGAAAAAGGGGTGAAGTGGGTGAGGACAATTTTACCCTTGTTTATGGAAAGAAAAAGGTATTTTTGTATTTAATTAACGGAAAAACTGACGGAATATGGACGGAAGGACGTCCAGCGTAAAGAAAGGTTGAAATGAGGGCAAAAATGCCAAAAAATGAAAGGTAGGGACGTTTTCCACAATAGACTTGAAAGGTAGGGACGTTTTGTGCCAATTACCCTTTAATTTTATTTTTTTTAATTCAAATGCGAAAATTTTCTACAAGTTATGCTCATAAATGAAGTCAATAATGTTCATCATATCAAAGAAAAATTTAATTGCTTCCACATTCATAATTTTAAAAGAAAATGAAATTATTAATACTGGAAGTGTTACAATACCTGTGGAGATTGCTTTAGATCATATAAGGCTTTATTCAATCTATACAGCTTGTCTTCCTTGTCCTGGATGATGAAACCTTCTTGTTGATCGACATAAACTTCTTCTTTCAATTCTCCATTCATAAATAGGCATGCTCAACTGTGCAACCAAAGCTAAAATGGTTCTCATTGTTTCAAATCGATCAACAAGAGAAAATATGTCGTTGTAATCAACACCTTCTTATTGGAAATACCGATTTGTCACTAACAGGATTATATAGATATATGTTTTAGATTGAGAACAACTACCCACAAAAATATATTTTACAGATTTTTCATCGAGTTTACTTCCCCATCACTTGAAATGCTTTCTCTTCAATTTTCTCAGTTGGTTTATTCATTCTTTCTTTCTTTATGAGAGTACAAAGAGCCCATTAAATTCATCAAATGAAGATGTCGACAAATATTTGGATTTTTCAATGGCTGCAACTACATGACCAAACTTTGGAGACAGACCTCTGAACACTTTTGCAACTATAGTTTGATCAGAAATTTCCTCTCCAAATGATCTCATTTGGTTTACAACTGCAGAAACTATAAATTCTCCACTTTTCACATCGAAATCACGGCAATGAGATTGAAGTTCCGCTGTGATTACCTTTTCAGAATCTTGGAACACCTTCTGCAATATTGTCCAAGCTTTTTTTAACAATTTTTGAGAAAATAGTCTCATGAGCTGCTTGTTGAATGAAGAATAATACCTTGGAGTCCTTCTAATTTTCTTTCAATCTGATCTCCTCATTTGGCTCAGGATATCCATTCTCAACCAAGTCTCAAAGATCTTTAGACTTAAACAAAGTCTTCATTTTAATGCTCTATAATTCATAACATTCTCCCTTGAAGACTGGAATTGACAGTTGAGATACATTCACGACACTGTCGCTAGTCACCACGAATCTATACCGAGTTATAAAAGAACCAGGCTTCGATGCCGCAAATGCTGGGACTTTTGAGAAGCAAAGAACAAGAAATAGAAAATATCCAGCAAAGTAAAACAGAAAACTCGAAGTAAAAATGAAGAAAACACAGGTTCTTATCTGCCATTTATTCCAGAACTAAAAGTGCCTATTTAAGCAAACTGAAAGCAGCTCAAAAATCTCAACTAACAGCACATTTTATTGCCACTACTTCATACTCATTTTGACTAACTAAAAACCAGAAAAATACGTAGCAAATATCTGCAACTTAAACCAAGATCAATGACTAAGTCTAAGTGGAAATTAACACATCAACTTTCAACAGAATTTATCCATCATGCTCAATTTGTCGTACCAAACCAAAAAAAAATTAATGTGAAAAACTTGTATAAGTGATTGATAAAATGACGGTAATATGTAAATGTAGTTAGCAGTAGCTGCAGAAATGATTGGTACAAATCTAAGACAAATCCTTAAATTTTCTTTAAGAACCTTTGATAGTTACATGTCCTCAAAATGAGGGTACGATGCCATATCCAGGACTATCTGCTATTGAACTTGTAGAGAACATTTGATCAGAATCTGTTCTTTTTGCAAATCGACCTTTGATCCGGGGTCGAGTTTCTGCATAAGCCTTCCTCGTTGCATATCTAATCATCTTTTGGAACTTCCTCTTCTTCTTCTTCTCCCTGTACCTTAATACGCGGGCCTCACGGTCCATGGCAGAAAGTTGTGTTGGCATTTGGATAGGTGGACTTGAGGAAAGATAAATTGTGCCTTTTGAGGGTCTTTGCTGGGAGACTGATGAAACTTCACTCAATCTTGATTCTGGTACAACTCCAACATCCAAGGATGACAGGGAAACCTAATTTAGAACAATCTTTAATTAATTAGAACTCTCCAAATCAACAATAATTAGATAAAGAGGAAAAACTTACACCAGCATTGGACATCTCATACTCCATCTCTAACTGAAATCTATTTTGATGAACCTCTTCTTTGCCCTTTGATTCATACTGAACTGGCACAACACTATCACCATCATACAATTTCTTATCATGATCAGGAACATTGTGATTTTGTTTCTGATTTTTGTACTGATCTTCAGTGAAGTGAATTTCTTGACATGAATTGTACTGATTAAGGTCTATATATTCATCGACTTCACCTGATAAGTGCCCATTATTGTTCTCTTCATTTCCACCCTTCTTGACACGGTTTAGCAATAACCAGGAAGCTGCCTCGTCGTCCTCTGGGGTCAAGAACTCGCCGTCTGCATCCATATCACCAGTCGGAGCCGCAGAGGGGCCGTGGAGTGAGCCTGGAATCGGCAAAATGGGGATACGTTTGTGGCGGCGAGCTAGTGGGTTGGCCAAGTGGACGTCGGAGTCGCAGGTGGTGCAGAGGGACGCGGCATCAGCCTTGCATAAGAAGGCGGCCGGGGCACTTTCACAAGCCTCGCACACCCACACGCGCTCGTGCCGTGAAGAGTCCCCGTTGGCGGCATGGATGCGGGCGTCGCAATCAATGCACAAGTAAGCCGCGTCTGCCCGGCAGTACACAGTCCACGGTGCGGATTGGCATGTGTCACACATACGAGCCAAGTTGTTACTGGTGTCACCATTTTCCTCCTTCAACATTTCTGTTAAATTATTTTCTTTGCCTAATGATAATGAAAACATACCGTGGATGACTTTTTGGGCTTATTAATGGAGTGAATTAATGCTACACCAACGGGGGTTGTTGTCGATGACACGTGTAAACAAGATAGTGGTTAAGAAAAGTAGTCAAAAAATCTTGTGGTTGGCAGGAGTTCTTGTAAAAGGCAGGTGGGGTCCATATACTTTGGCTTTTTGAATCAATCGATTTGGAGGATCTGGGTTGTCGAGTTGAAGTGGTAATTTTTTCAACAAAAATGATTGGTGTACAGATTTAATTCCTACCGCAAACTCACAAAGATGTGGAATTCTCCTTAATAAACAATGTCAAAAAATTAATACACCCTCTATATGAGGTGTCCGTAGGTATCATGACTTTTTCTTTTAAGAATAATGCTATTTGCAGTCGCTCATTACAACAGTCGTCATACGTGGCATACACATGATAAGTGATTATTTGATACATTAATGAATAAAAAAACTACTACATTAATGTATCAAATAATCACCCGACATGTATGCCACAGTGAACGACTACAAATAATATTATTCTTTTTTTAATGATCGAGCTTGCTGTAGGCCACTCCCACTTGCAAAGGGAGTGGATGAATATTTTTTTTTAAATGATCACCCGTTACCCACTTCGAAAAATATCCTTTTTTCAAACATCTATCTTTTGAATGGTATTTTTTTTTAAAAGTGTCATAAGTATATCATTTTTGACATATTTCTTGACAGTCCTCTCACATGTCGGAGTAGAGTCGCGATTAAAATAATCTTGAGCCCCATCATTTGTGTGAAAGCTGTAAATGTGTAGTGTTGTACATCTATCATTTTTTATTTATTTTTTTTTTTTTTAGAATGATGATTAAAAATAGGGAAAAATTTTAAATTCACGTATAAAATATTTTATTGTGTGAATATATGATTAAAAATGAGTATAAAAATAAATTAAATGCCATTAAATAGGGAATTACTTAAAAAAAACTAAAGTCCTATTTGACCCACATTCTTTTAAAATATATATTTTTAAACGATAATTTGATATCATTTTAATCACACATTATTCAATAAAATAATATTACATGTAAATTCAAAAAAAAATCTTATTTTTTAACCACACATTTTCCATCAATACACTATTCAAAAATGCATTCTTATAATAATAATGGGGCTCAAACAAGGGCTACATTTTAATATAAATAGCCTTTTTTTTATTCGTTAAAGGTAAAGAAAACTATGCTCCCGTTTGGCTTTCATTATCTAAGAAATTTACGTTTCTTTCTTCTTTTCAACCACACAATCTTATATGAGATAACATTACATGTAAATCAAAATTTTCTTCTTTTGTAATCATACAATCTCCAAAAAAATACTATTCCTAAATGCATAATTTCAAATGATGGTGGCCAAATGGGGGGCTAAGTTATCGTTTGACTGAATAGATACAATCAAAGTTCGAAAATGCATAATACGTAATAATGTGTTCCAATCAAGTATCAAACATTACAAACATATGTGTGCCTATGCGAACATAGACACGATAAGATATCATTATTAACCTCATTCCCATCATCAAAATTATCAATAATTAAAAATTGTGCATTACAAGCATCACTTGCTAATTAAACTGGAGGAAGATCGAAGAAGAATGAGGCTCAAGCTCGAGCTCAAGCTCAGGCTCGACATAGGTAGTTTACAACTTTACGATTTTTTTTATTTTTTTATTTTTTAAATCACAAAATCCTACATATTGTTGTATATAATTCGCAGATTTGGATTATTTTCGCTAATTTGATGTTTGTTAGACTCAATTTGCTTTTTTTAAGTTATAAAAATGGACTGAATTTTGCTAAGTTAATTTTGACACAATTTTTAATCATGCATATGTGATCATATAGGTTGACCGTATTAGCACGAGTATACCTCAAATGCGAGACGTTTCGAAAGCGCTCCAAGCATATACACGCATTTTAGAACAATGAGAAAAATCTTATACTTATGAAGTAAATAAAAAGCATTATATTGAAAATTAACCATTTGTTTGACAACAATTAAAATGGTTTTTTCGGGAAAATGAATTTAGGAGTAATGTGTGGTTAAAAATTAGAAAATAATTTAGGAGTTACGTGTAAAATATTTTATTATAAAAATGTGTGATTGAAAATAAATTTGAGAATAAAAATGAATTTTGTTTTAATAGTTATCAAATAGGACTAAATCTTCTAAGATTTTTTGAGAAGGCACGTAACTACTATCATAGTTAGGTGTTCAAGCCACGTACGTTTGTAATATGTGACTAGCTTTGGTTCATCAGAAAATAGAAAGTTTGAGGTGAAGCGAAGCGAAGAGGAAAAGGAGAAGAAATTTGTTTAAGAATTTAAATTTTAGAAATGTTCAAGATATTTTATTTTAGTTCTAATATGGTACAGCAAATGTGTATGTATTCCTATCAATATAACTATTAGGCCCTCTTTGAAACCCACCCCGCCCCCCTCTTCTGGGGAAAAATTGATTTTAAAATAGTAAATTTAAAAAAAAAAAATGTGTAGTTAAAAGATTAAAAAAATTTAATTTACGTGTAGAATTATTTTATTAGAGAATATGATTAAGAATGAAATTTGAAAAAAAAAATTTAAGAAAAATAGAGCTCAAACATAGGCCTAATAAGTTAAAGATAATATAATTTTCAAAGTGATTAATATTTACTTCAATAATTTTCAAAGGGAGATGGGGGTTGATAAATAGAAACCCTTTTAAAATAATTTTCTAAATCATTATATATATTACAAAAAGAAGAAGAGCATGTTTGAGCCACATTATAATAAGAATGAGAAATAGAGCCGTTATGGACCTCACATCAGAGATAGAAATTTAAAAATGGTGGCTTGATATGATGAATAACGGTCATATTTTTCATTTTAATAAGGTAAAAATGTGGCTCAAACAGGGGCTAAGTTACTTTTAGTAATTAATATGAGTTTTTTTCTCTTTATAAAAGTAACAATAAATCAAGCAAAATGAGGACTCATAAAATCAAATTCAAATTTATTAAAAGGGAGTTTTATTTTATACTGCCATGTGGCAATGCACTACCCATAAAATTATCAAAATCAATTATGTTATTTGTATGTAGTTGGTTATAATGGTTGAAGGTGTTGTTAAAATTCGAGCTATTAATTTAAAAAACTGTTTTTGAAATAGATGAATATAATGTAGTCAAGTATGTGTTCTCAATCAAAACTATCTAACTAGATTGTAAATCTAGCATGATTCTTATCAAAAAAAATTGCTTTCTTCGAATAATACAAGAAATGAAACTAACTACATGTCAGAAGTTGGGTCAATCACAGTAAGGTTGAGCTTGCTATGTACAGCAAGAGTGACAGCCTCCTCACATAAGGGACTCCCTCATGTGAAGGGGCTGTTAGCTTGTAATAGTACTATACAAGTAGATTAGCCTATCACAGTAGAGATGAATGCTACAGAAAATAGCTTACGCCAAAGAAATAATGCCACGTGGAAAATATTTTGACAACCTCATCAACTAATTCAAATATGCAGAAGAAATGTCCAAAGTGTAATATTATCCAAAGTGGAAATTACAGGAAACTCCAGCGTTAAAATCTTGTGTTCTAAAATCAGGTGGGAACTTTCAATTTTTCACAAATCAAATATTTCACATTTAAGTATAAATATTAAATATACAATTTTCATCCCAAAACCCTAATCAATTTATTCCCTCATTTCTCTCTCTATATTCGCTTCTCTCATTCTTCTCTCTTTATACCCATAGATGCTGCTATCTCTCTCAGTCAAACCATAACCGATCAATGATGGCCACAAATATCGCCAGCTAGAAGAACAAATTCACCCTTACTGTGCGACGTTGCACCAAAGATTTGGTGGTGGTGGTAGTGCTGGGGTGGATTTGGAATCGTTGGCTAGGAGAAAAGTGAATCGTCGATCAGAAGTGAGCGATGCAGCGTTGGCTTGGCTGTGTGAAGTCATCGACAAGATTTCTCTCTGTTTTGGTGGTGGTGATGGTGTGTATGGTGGCGGTGTTGTGGTAGTGGTGGTGCGGTGCTTTGGAGTGGTGGAATGAGGCATGGGTGTTGTTGGGGTTGTAGTGGTGGTGATGTGGATGGTGGTGGCATCTTTCATATTTTGGAGGTAACAGGGCGATAATGGTGATAGTGATAATGGTTGTGGTAGTCGTGGCAATGATTGGGAGTGGGATGAGATGGGATTGGATGCTTGTGATATGTGATTAATAATTTGGTTGATAGTGAAAAATAGTTGGTTAATTTGTAATATGTGACCAAAAAATTGTGACTGTGACTCACAATTGATTAAATTTTAATCGAAAAATTAATCCTGACCAATTTAATATAATAATTTGCGATTAATAAATGAGTTATGACCAATAAAAGTTTTGATTTTGTGATTAATAATCATGACCGAAAAATAATATGTGACCTATAAAATTTTTGATTTGTGACCGAATAATAAATTGTGACCAATAATTTGATAAGTTGTGACAAATTAATTTTTTGATTTGTGATCAATGAACAAAAATTTAAATTACAAAATATTTGAATTGTGATCGTAAAATAATTTGTAACACAAAATTTCTGATTTGTGCCAAAAACTAATAAGTGGCTAATTAAATTGTAAATTTGTGACCAAATTGTATAAATACGTGACCTAAATATATTTAATTAATACATTAATAATTAAATCATAAATAAATTTTAATAAAAATCTGATTTTTGAAATTTGAAACCAATATCCTTGATTTGGAAATGTGTTATACTTAAATTATTACTTATGAAATTTTCCCTTATCCAAATCACATTGGCATAATGGATCCAATGAAAAGTAAAAATTGACACTTTGGCACTCATGTTCATCTTGAGGGTCGACAAAGTTGGAGAAATTTATTTATTTAAATTATATTTTTAGTATTTTCGTCTAGTGAATATGGTTAGATAGTATATGAAGAGAATTATGCATATCAAAGAAGACAAGATTATAATTTCTCTTTTTTCAGTGCAATTCATTCGAGCATGTACCGAACATTTTTCATATTAGAGTTCTTCAAAAATATTGATCAAGTTTCTTTAACTAAGTTACCCTAACTTTATTCACCGAGGATGAAAAAACAAAGACATGGATTCAAACTTGTAACAATAGAAACAACATATGAAGCCATTTTTTCCAACCAATTTGGATTCGCTACAAGAAATTTTTTTTTGTTAGGATTCAAGTCTAACATTTGTTAGTTTTACATTTATCGTCAATCAATGACTACCCTTTTCTTTTACTTGTGCTTGGCGCTGGCTATGGAAATCGCTGGCGAATAATTTGAACATGGCTGATTTCTAGGCTTCCTACACTCCAATAATTACACATTAGACATATAATGGTTCTCTATGTACATCTAAAAGAAATCAAGTCTCTTAAAAATGTGATCCCAAAACACTAAATTGATGCAATCGTGAGCATATGAAGCATTCACGCTTCTATAAATTTTGAGAGTTTTTGTTACGCCTCATAATTTGAAACCCCAGTGAAGGCCACGTGGTGATATCTGATAGTCTAAAGCTCCTTGAACGACGTGGGGCCACGTGGAGACATCTGATAGTCAACGCAACTAGTTAACATAAAAAAGTTAGTCCTTGTTTCGAAGCCCTTCTGTCGAAGCGCTATCTCATTGTTCTGAAGCCCTTCTGTTGAAGCGCTATCTCATTGTTCCAAGACCCTCCCTTAAACTGAAGCACCTACTATCTTTCAAAGAATCTACAGAGTATCTATATAAATGATTGATGCAACGTTTATATTAATGAATGTCAAAATTGTTGTGATTCTCCGATCACGTGAAGAGAAAATAAAAGAGGAAAAACAATTCTATTTCTACTTGAATAAAATTTACAACGGAGTTTACAAACTCAAAAAACCTCTCAAAAGAGTCTCTCTAATCTCTCTTTTTTTCTCTTTCTTCTCTATCCTATTTTTCTTCCTCTCAAGGGACATATTAATTCTCTTTACGGTAGCTCATATTTATAGAAAAATCTTGGCTACAAACCGTCATAAACTTGTGGCCAAAAACCAATCAAGAATTGCGGCTAAAGAATTTCATTTCAAATTCTCTTCTTGCATAGATTTCTTCTCCATTAAGCAATTGAAGTTGTGGCCGTCAAAAGGTGGAGAGTTTTAATTCAAATTTTCTTCTTCATCCTTCATGCATGCATGTTGGTGGGAATTGCTTGTTTATTAAGCAATTGAAATTTCAACAATTTCGGCATGGAAGAATCTTGAATGCGGCTGGAATATATCAATTCTCCCCCTCCAGTCGCATTCAAATCAATTGCTATCGGACAACTAACCCAGCTATGTCTCTGCATAGCTCTAACTTCTCCCTTATAACCACCTTTGTTAACATATCTGCTGGATTCTCATTTGTGTGAATCTTTACTAGTCTCAATAGCTGTTGATACATCACCTCTCTTATCCAATGATAGCGAATGTCAATGTGCTTTGTTCGAGAGTGATACATTGAGTTCTTACTCAAGTCAAGAGCACTCTGGCTGTCACAATGTACTTTATAATCTTTCTGCTTAATCCCTAATTCTTGGAGAAATCTCTTTAACCACAACATTTCTTTACCTGCTTCCGTCACTGCAATATATTCTGCTTCTGTTGTAGATAAAGCAACACACTTTTGTAGTCTTGACTGCCATGAAACAGCTCCCCCTGCAAAAGTGTAGAGAAATCCTGAAGTAGATTTTCTACTGTCAAGATCTCCCACCATATCTGAATCTGTATAACCTTCCAAGATTGGATCAGCTCCCCCGTAGCACAGACATATCTTTGATGTACCTCTGAGATACCTGAGAATCCACTTGACTGCCTCCCAATGTTCCTTTCCAGGATTAGAAAGAAAA
>NW_019230046.1:678966-713014 GCF_002742605.1 Olea europaea var. sylvestris
GGTGCTTGCTTAAGACCATATAAGCTCTTCTTTAGCTTACAAACGAAGTTTTCTTTCCCTGAAACTTCAAAACCTTCTGGCTGCTCCATATAAATTTCTTCATATAAATCACCATGAAGAAATGCTGTTTTGACATTCATCTGTTCAAGCTCTAGATTCAGATTGGCTACTAATCCAAGGATAACTCGAATTGAGGCCATTTTTACAACAGGTGAAAAAATCTCGTCAAAGTCAACTCCCTTCTTCTGAAGAAATCCTTTGACTACCAAACGGGCTTTATGTTTTACCAACTTTCCACTGCTATCTTTCTTGAGCTTGAAAACCCATTTATTCCTTAATGTCTTTTTCCCTTCGGAAGCTCAACTAACTCATATGTTTGATTTTTCTGCAGTGACTCCATCTCATCCTGCATTGCTTGTATCCACTTGTCTTTGTCCACATGAGTTTGTGCTTCCTGAAAGCTCTCTGGCTCTCCTTCGTTAGTGAGCAAAAGGTACTCTAATTCTGGATATCTCGTTGATGGAATCTATCCTCGTTCAGATCTTCTTACCTGTGGATCGTTGATTTCAGGAGGTGCATCATCATCTGAATGATGTGATGGTCCAACAACTTCTGGTGAAGAGGATTGTGACTCCCCCTGATCAATATCCCCTTCTTCATCCTCCTCTTCTGCTTCCGGCGTTTCCTCATACACATCGTCGTTATCTATGGTGAATTGTGTTTGTGCTGGATCTGGAGCAATATTTTGGGCACCAAAATTAGAATTAGGAGATATTGAGGGATTTTTAATGTCTTCTAATGTTTGGTTTTCATAGAACACTACGTCCCTGCTTCTGATGACCTTCTTTGTCTTTGGGTCCCATAATCTGTATCCAAATTCCTCATCTCCATAGCCTATAAAGATGCATGAAGTGGTCCTTGCATCTAGCTTTTGTCTTAGCTCTTTGGATACATGTGCAAAGGCTAAACAGCCAAATACTCTCAGGTGAGAGTAGGAGGGATATTTACCAGACCATACTTTCTCCGAAATTTCAAAATTCAACAGTACAGATGGT
This sequence comes from Olea europaea var. sylvestris, assembly GCF_002742605.1. Taxonomy (NCBI): domain Eukaryota; kingdom Viridiplantae; phylum Streptophyta; class Magnoliopsida; order Lamiales; family Oleaceae; genus Olea; species Olea europaea. The sequence goes on from NW_019230046.1 coordinate 680,022, forward strand.
GATCTGTTGATCAAGTTGCAGGCGGTTCGAACAGCTTCTCCCCAAAATGGCTTTGGCAGCTTAGCCATACTTATCATGCTTCTGACCTTTTCCATGATTGTCCGATTCATCCTCTCAGCGACTCCATTATGTTGTGGAGTACGTGGGATCGTCTTCTCATGTCGAATGCCATATGTCCTGCAATAGGCATCAAACTCTTTGGAATTATACTCGCCTCCATTATTTGTATGGAGACATTTCAGCTTCTTTCCTATTTCACGTTCTACCATGGCATGAAATGATTTGAAGTAATTCAATACTTGGTCCTTTGTCTTCAAGAAATATGCCCACACCTTTCGAGAAGCGTCATCAATGAATGTTAAAAAATACTTGTTACCGCCTAGTAATTCAACCTCCAAGGGACCACAAACATCAGAGTGTACTAGATTGAGCAACTCTGATCGTCTCATAGAAGAGAAATTGAAGGAGACTCTATGTTGCTTACCAAATAGACAGTGACTGCAAGGTTCCAGCGCAGCTTCCTTAGCAACTGTGATTAGCTCCTTCTTTGTCAAAGTAGACAATCCCTTCTCACTCATGTGACCAAGTCTTTGGTGCCACAAATTTTGAGAAGGTTCACGTTCTACTACGTTGAGGCTATTCGCATGCATTTTCATATGAGTCTTGTATAAAGTGCCACATATATGTCCTCGAGCGACAACCATGGAACCTTTCATCATTTTCCATGTGCCATTGCTAAATTGATTGACATAGCCCTGTTTGTCAAGGGCTATCCCTGAAAGTAGATTTAGCCGAAGATCAGGTACATGTCGAACGTCCTTTAGGGTTATTTTACACCCGAGGTTCGTTTGTATCTTAATATCACCGATTCCTATAATCTTAGAAGAACTGATATTTCCCATCTTCACTGCACCAAAGTCGCCGGCTTTGTATGTTGTGAAGAAATCTTTCCGTGGAGTCGCGTGATAAGATGCTGCAGTGTCTATTACCCACTCAATATCATGGTTTGAGACATGAAGACATGTCTCCTAATGGATGGAGCAGATAGCCACCTGTCCAAAAATAGTGACTAGTGTCTCTCCTTCCTTATTTTTCGGCTGCGAACTGTTGTGGCCTTGCTCTCGTAGCGATTTTCTACAGTTCTTCTTCAAGTGGCCCTCCATACCACAATAGTAGCACTTATAAATAGGCTTCCTTCCATCTATAGATCTATCCCTACTTTTGCTTTTACCTCTCCCCCTGCCTCGAACGCCTCCTTATTGTCTTCCCCGGTTCACTGTGACAAGGGCATGTGATTGGTCCGTGTCTACGTCTTTTCTTCTGGCCTCTTCATTAAATAGGGCATCCTTAACCATAGACATGGTAAGTTTGCCATCAGGGGCTGAGTTGCTAAGAGATACTACTAATGTCTCCCAACTATCAGGAAGAGAACTTAAAAGTAGTAAGGCTTGTATTTCATCCCCAAGCGGCATCTCCACAGATGACAATTGGTTTACCAAGCTCTGAAATTCACTGGTGTGCTCAGCAACTGAAGTTCAACTCTTTAACTTCAAATTCACCAAACGCCTCATCAACAGGGCTTTATTTCGAGTGGTCTTGGCTTGGTACATGTCCTCCAGAATCTTCCAGAGAGCATATGCATCTGTCTCCTGTGCTACATGGTGAAAAACACTATGGTCAATCCATTGTCGAATTTGACCGGTAGTTTTTCTATTTAGCTTCTTCCACTCCGCCTCTTTGGTAGGATCGGGGTTTTCACCTTTGGCTTCCAAGGGGTCATACAAATCCTTACAACTAAGGAGGTCTTCCAGTGAGTTTGATCATAGCTCCTGATGAAGATTCCTCCATTAACGTCTTGACTTGCAAAAGCTTTATCAAAACTATGAGGGTTAATTGATGAACCAAGCTCTGATACCACTTGTTGTGATTATCCGATCACGTGAAGAGAAAATAAAAGAGGAAAAACAATTCTATTTCTACTTGAATAGAATTTACAGCGGAGTTTACAAACTCAAAAAACCTCTCAAAAGAGTCTCTCTAATCTCTCTTTTTTTCTCTCTCTTCTCTATCCTATTTTTCTTCCTCTCAAGGGACATATTAATTCTCTTTACGGTAGCTCATATTTATAAAAAAATCTTGGCTACAAACCGTCATAAACTTGTGGCCAAAAACCAATCAAGAATTGCGGCTAGAGAATTTCATTTCAAATTCTCTTCTTGCATAGATTTCTTCTCCATTAAGCAATTGAAGTTGTGGCCGTCAAAAGGTGGAGAGTTTTAATTCAAATTTTCTTCTTCATCCTTCATGCATTCATGTTGGTGGGAATTACTTGTTTATTAAGCAATTGAAATTTCAACAATTTCGGCATGGAAGAATCTTGAATGCGGCTGGAATATATCAAAAATTGTCTGCTTAAGATGTAGGGTGACTGTCCCGTTGTCAATGTATTATATGTATGGCAGAAAATGATGTGAGGCCTCGGTTAATGAGATGAGGCCATGTCATCCTGATCCAATAGCTACCATGTCAACCCCAACTCTATAAATAGCAACTCTTGTAACATTAGAAAGGATGCAACTTTATATACTTGAAACCATACTCAATCTTCTCCCTTGTTTGTTCAATTTAGATTACTTCAATTTTGGGGAATTTGTTCTTGATTGTACGTCTGTTTACAATCATATTCGGTCATATGGCTGGTTTTTGAACATTGTGGTCTCACATCATAAAAGCATCTCCCATGTCCATACAAGTTACCTTCTCCGTCCGAATCTCTAATCAAAACGTGTTCGAATTTGCTTGTGTGAACCCGAGTTAGCCCAACATCTGTTGCCCACGTAATCTCCACGAAAAATGGGGTCAAGAGTTATCATCGGTCATCTTGTCTAACATATCTGAATAAGCAACAATATTGCCAATTCTCAAGTATTCATGAGCCAAACTAGCATGGATAACAGTATCTCCTAAAATTCCCTTCGATTGCATAATGCTAAATACTTTTTGAGCACAGTCTATTTTTTCTTTCTTTAGAACTGTATATCTACCGTGCCTTGCAGAACCCATTAATTAATGCCTTGTTAGTGAACTGATCCGGTCTTAATCCAGCCTCCAAAATCTTACTTCTAACTTTCAGAAAAGACCTCATTTCTCAATCTTGCAATAAGCATTGAGTAATGTATTACTTGCAGGATTATTGGGTTCAATTTTCTTCTCACTCGTGTCATGTAATAGTTTATTTGCATCCTTTCCCAGTTCTTAACTAGAAATCGTATAGACAGTTTTAACTAGCTTGCTCTCACTGCCTGGATACACCAAGTGACAAAACCAGCCATCAGGAGTAAAGAATCTTTCTACAGAATGTTAATTAATTTTGGGGAAGAATTCATTGGAGTGGGTATATGTTACAAAGATTTATGGAATTACTAGATAAAAGCAAAACGAAAAATAAGTATCTTGTTTGGAATATGATTTCCCGTTTTCTTCTTACATTGCTATGTTAACAAAAGAGGTGATAAGGTCGAGACAGTCTTCTTCTGATGTTTCTTTGGGCGGAGCTGGGGTTGGCTATTAAACGAGCTGAGCAGCTTGGTTTGCAAATCCTCGAGCCCGACACATCCCACTGGACGAGTCGGTCCACGCTCAATTTGGGTCGAGCTGAGCAGTACTCATGGCTTCCCTCCAGGTGAGGCGAGGTGAGTCAGCTCGTATATTTTTTTATTTTTCTATTAACTTTTTTTTTCTTCCTCTACTACTAGACAAGTCGACTAGCCGGCCATTATGGATTGATGAGCTTCTTACACAAGAAAAATCCAACTCAATTCGTCCCTTGATTCATCTTTGAAACGAATCAACTAGTGACTCGCCACACTTAACATCCCTAAGTTAGGTTTGGGAAAGTTGGAGGGAGCGAGGCTTGGTTATATAGGGGTGGGGGTTTTGTTAGTTTTTTATTTTTTTCCCCCTCTATTTATTTCCTTTTTATTTAGTTTTTATTTTAACAAAAAAAAAAGTGTAATCGGTGAAACTTTTTAGTTGATTTTAAATGAAAATCGTGCAAAAATTGTGAAATATTAGGATTAAAATGCTCCGCTTAAAAAGTTGAAAATTAATTAACTACAGAAATCATAAGTTAGGACAATGACCGAAAAATAAATAAATAAAAAAAATAACAAATAAAAAAAATTACAAATCGAAAAATATGGATAATGGTGAGGGCAAATAGTAGATGAAGTTGGAGAAAATCACGACTAACTCTAAGATGAAGAAGTTTAATTAAGCCACGTGTTTTGTGCTTTCTTTGAGACGATATTTGCCCTCATTTCAGTGATCCACACGGATTAGCAGAAATATCTTCAATATACAAGTAACCTAAATTTGTTGTTTGCATCGTGCACTCCCGAAAATAATCCCGAAATATAAGGAGAGAAGAGATCAATATTAGATGCTCGTATTCTGTATTTTCAAATTTACAAAGCACGGACAAAGCTTTAAAAGAGATGAAATGCAAGCATGCAAGGAAAAAATTGTTTCAAGGAAGAAGATGAAGGAGCATTCTATATATTTATCTATATCATATATATTAGAAATCAACAATCTGTAAAACAAACCTTCCCAATAGTGTCAAGATTTTATTTGAGTCGCAATTATTTAAAATTTTAGTTACATAATTGAATTTGGATGAAAAGGGGCCATCAATATGGATATAAGCCTGAACAGATACGTTGATCTTAAAAATAGCTTATATTTCTTAAAGTCAAATGTGTTTTATTTCTCAATTTCCAAGAAATATTTCTTTTTGAAATTTAGAACATTTAGCACCTGTTTAATTTTCATTCTTATAAGAATGAGAATAAAAAATATAGTCATTACGGGACCACACAAAAGAGAAGAAGTCAAATATGGTGACTTGATATGATGAATAACGATCATATTTTTTATTTTTGTGATCGAATGAGATACAAACGGGTCTCAATATTTGGTATGAGAGAGAGAGAGTCTATTTTTTTTAGTTGTGCAATGACCTATCTATAGGATACCAACGGAAGCATTTTAGGTGTTTTTATGACTTGACATTTTTGAAGCATTTTGTTAGAATTTCTGATTTTTATTTCCAAAGTTTATTAATTTTCGTATTTTAGTGACACTTGTCTAGTATCAATCCTTTTGCATCCAATGGTATGATGCCTCGTACCAATGTTGATTTGTCAAAATTTGTATTGAGATGAGCATCGTCCATGTCCGAGGCTATCCAAGGCCTCCGATCATATTTCCAACTAAGTGTTAAAAGTCCTACAAACTCTTTTATTCAAGAGAGTTTGGAAGTTTGATATGTTCTTTTATTTAGGCAGATATTGACGATCAAGACATAAATATTCATTCCATGACACTTGAGCATGCACGAGATTCTTTTGATGGCTGACCGGCACACAGAGTGGCCGCCCCATGCTCTAATTGGTCAGACGTGCAGCATAGTCACCCAAATGCATTGGGCCATTGCCGGCAAGCTCTTTTGTGCCTTGGCTAGCCATCCTACGTCCTCACCACTTAGAACCTTTCCCGTGTGATCCTTTGACTTGTGCTAACTATTTAACGCATCTTACAATTTTAAAAATGGACATTATTTCAAAATTCTTTAATATGAATAAGACTTCGGAAATTCATTTTACATCCACTCTTTTTCAAAATCATCTTGAATGTCCCGTGTCCGAGCAAAAGTGTGTATTCAAAAAGAAAAATCATTTCCAACCTTTAACCATGAAGGACAATTTTAGGTTTGTAAATGTTGACTAACAAAAATTCCTTCAAGAAACTTGTGAATATTATCACATTTCCATCTCCAAGCATTTTTAGATTGCATTGCTAGAAATTATAAAAGGAGTCATAAGCACTTAAAAATAAAGAACTGTATTGTTTTTAATAAATTTCAAAGAATATAATTGTATTTAAGGCATGTTCGGTGGTGATTATGAGAATTGATTTTTTAATCATTAGAGAGAAAAGTGGGTTCACCTATGAGTGAAGAAGTCAACAACGACGACTGGAATAGTAAAATAATGATCAAAATTTTGATTTTCTATGGGTGAAGAATTGCTACAAAACGAGGGCTTAATAATTATACAATCTTACAAGTGAAAAATGATTAAGAAAAAAAATCATGTCCACACATAATCACCTGGTAAACAGGGAATATGAAAAACTACCACTTTTTTCTCATCAATCTAACTAATTAAACAAATAAATTCAAATAAGCCCGGGTCAATCGGCTCTTATGGTGGCAAATATTTTTTTGCTGGCTGGCGATATATATTATATCTTATATAGGCTCATTGAATTATAAAATCTTCAAGCATCAATTTCACTACCACAAAATCGTGATTATCTTTCTTGTTCTACCAAGCATAAACCAAGAAGAATGGATAATTCTACAAAAGCCAGTTACAATGCCGGTCAGGTCAAGGGCCAAGCTCAGGTAAAAAATCCCACATCTTACTAGAAAGTATTAAGGAGAAGGAAAAAATTAAAATTCATTCATTATACTATGTTGAAATTGATCTCCCGCCTTTAGTGGACTGGATAAAAACTTGTTACTGTTAATGTGGATTATGATTCTCTTGTCACATCAGTATTGAGAAATTTTTATCTTGTCCACTGGAGGTACGAGATCAGACATGTAAACTATATTATACTGTCTAATATCATGTACACTCTTCACGAAATATTGAGGCTAATATTGTTTGATAAATTCAGGAGAAGTCTAGCCAGGTGATGGACAAAATTAGCAACACTGCCCAATCTGCTAAGGACTCCATGCAGGAGGTTGTAACTTTAGACAATTTAAATGTATCGATTTCTGTAATTAAGTGACATCGTGATTTGAATTCAAGATCTTTTTCTACTCTACTTGATTAAGAGAGAAAATTCAAAAAAACTTTTCGCGTGTGTTCGTAATTGCAACTACCGATGTGCAAGAATTCATGAGATTGGACAATAATAAGAAAGAAAACGAAACTAAAAATTTTCGGTTCTAATACTGAATTTTGTGCAGGCCGGTCAGCAAATGAAGGCTAAGGCACAAGGAGCTGCTGATGCCGTCAAGGATTCAGTGAACAAGTGAATTGCTAATGGGATTGATTTCAATTTGATTTTTCTTTCTTAATAAGCTCATTTAAAGAGCTGTTGATGCATGTTTTATTTCTTCGTCTATTGAGTTCTTAATTGATCTTCAAAACTATTTCAAGAAAATTAATGAAGTATTCTTTCATTAATATTTTCTTGTGCTGGTATTATTTAACTTCATCTTACTCTTTTTTGGATACAAATTTATAAATGGTTTATGTCACGAAAATACGTACCAAGATTTTTTATTGATTGTGCAATAACAGGCTTGGTTTCTCAAACCAATGTCGAACAACAAAATAAATATCACACGGAATAATAAGAGCCAGTTTGGAAGTGATTTTGAAAATTGATTTTTTATTGCGAGACTATCAGCAATTGTCTTACATGACATGTGTGAGAGTTTGTGGGATTACCGATAATCTTCACTTGGAATAGCATTATTTTTATAAAAATAAAAAATAATAAAAAGGTTAACTATGACAACCTTCAAAGATTGAAAAGTCAACAATAGTGGATACACAATACAAAGACTGTTTTGCCCTTCCAATAGTGCTGGTCTGTGAATTGAGAGGGTCAAAAAAGTAATTATGCGAGCATAATTATAGGTTAAAAATATGTCTGTATCCTCCAACCCTACTCAAACTTTCATATTTAAGGCTCAAATTTTTTCAATTAAAAAAGCCATTCAAATCTATCAAAAATCTGATAGATTTCGCAAAAAATGCACAGGGCCATAATTTTGCCAAATGGAGGTTATTTATCGAATTGACTCGCACTTTTGTCACGTTCGTGAAGTACTCTTTTAATTATAATAATTATGAGCAATTTAAAAAGTAAAATAATTAGGAACTAGTGTTCTAAAAAGCTGACTAGATGCGATGTGATGTGAAAATGTCAAATTAGGTGGCTTGATAAAGGTTGATTTCATCACTTCGTCTGTCCTAAATTCAAAATGGCTGTTTGAGGTCTTGAATATAGGAAAATTCAAAAAAATTTCTATTTATTTACTATTTAGTATTTATATTTGAAACTTATTATTTTGTTGAAAAATTTTGAAAAATGTATAAAGTTCTTGTAAATCTGTTTTAGATATTTGTTATGTATTATTTTTAATTATTTCATTTTTTGATTGATTAAAAACTAAAATAATATTAAAATAAGAAATCTTTTTCTACGTTTTTTTATGTCTATGCCTCGCCTAAACTCGCTTAACCTATAACCTGGTCTCCACACATCGTCACGCTTTACGCATTTTAGAGTACTATCAAGAACATGTGAGCTAAACAAAAAAGTGATTGGCTCTTAGTATATATACTTACAAACGAATCATGTCCGCCAGTATCAGTTAAGGATAAAGAGTAAAGTGTATGATACCATTTTTTTTTTTTCGATACTCTTTTTCCCCCTTATACCATTTGACAATCGTTCTTTTAAATTTTTTTTTTTTTTCTCGTACTCATTTTTAATTATACATTTTCACAATAAAATGTATTTCATATATGCCCAAATTTTTTCTACTTTTTAATCACATATTTTCCAAAAAAATTATTATTCAAAAATTCATTCTCGTCAGAAAAACTCGAAAGAATGGTTGTCAAACAGGGACTAAGTTTCAAAAAGAATAGGACATGAGGACCTCTTTAGAAACCAATTTTCCTGAGCGTTCTAACTTCTAATTCACAAAAGGACTTCTTGGTCCACTTCATTTTGCTTTCATTGACAATTCATGGAATCATTTCCGCTTTCAACTTTCATTTAGAGAAAAAAGAGTAGTGGATCTCCTTTTCGAAATAAAGCTTCAAGATAAAAAGATAGGTATATAATAATACATCAAACAAATTAATCAATATCCAAAAGCATGTTTGGCTACACTTAAAAATGTATAAGTTACTTTTAAGTAGGCTGTTTATTTAACTTCAAACATTTTTCGGATAATTTGTTTCTTACTTTCAAGTAATGAAAATAACTCTGATAAAAATTTCACCAATAAAAAAGTTATTATCCCAAAAAAAACTTATTTACCTGCGAGTAAACTTTTAGTGCTTGTTTGTGCTCCATTATTTGTGAGTAATGTGTTATGCAATAGTGATTGACGTTGAAATATGTGGTTAAAAAAGAATGAAAAGTTTTTAATTTACGTGTAATATTATTTTAATGAAGAATGTGTGGTTAAAAATGAGTACTGTAAAAAAAATAATGTGGTAGAATGTGAAAAAATGGTAAACAAACAAAGCCTTAAAGCTTGTCCAAACATGCTGTTATTGAGATGTCAATAATGCATTGCATGTACATTGGCTATCGTATCAGCTAAAAAGAAACTAAATATTGCTGTTTCAACTTTATCCATATTTTTAAATCCTTTGAATAGCTTTTATGAATTGTGTTGATATGTTTTTCACATTTTTGTGGACATTGATCTTTAGTTTCTCACTCCTAAGCTAATAAAATTCCTGAAGACGAGCACGAGCACGAGCACGAGCAGAAGGAAGAGATGTACGTGACAAAACCGCGATCCCTCTATCGCAACCATCCAGGTGCTCTCTACGTGCAGCCACTGCGAGACGCTCCATATTCCGGTCAGCTAGTCGTTTCGGACGAAGAATCAGAGGGCATAGGTTTATCTTGTTATGGGATATTCAGGAGAAACAAAATAAAGAGGCTTCCATTCCCTCAGGACAGGATTTTGAAGGTTGTAAATGCATCAGTACATGAAGATGTTAGCATTAAAAAGGTCTGGTTTATACCAGTAATTGATCAGCCTCTTTCATCCAACAGATACTATGTTATTAAGGCGAAGGGCAAACATAAAGGGTATGTTATTATACCTGCAGTGTTATCTCGTAACTCTGTCAAAGTTTGTATGCTTCTCTTTTCATTATCTCCCTCGGGTTTCATATGCATGTCCCTTTCTGTTCAAACCCGAAACCATGTTTTATTTATTTATTATTATTATTAGTTTATTTTTTGCCATTGACCCCGTTTGGGAGTGATTTTTCATCCCAAAAAATTAATTTTTTGACCGTTATTTCACTATTGCAGCCTTAAATTTTAACTTCTTCTCTCATAGATGCCCCCACCTTTTTTCTAACAGTCAAAAAATCAATTCTGAAAATCACTCTCAAACAGGACCTTTAATATGAATGCACTTTGCCAAATGTCATTTTTCCCTGGATTGCTAGGTAAATATAAAATCATTGAAGGATAGTCATGTCATTCTAAATAAAAATGTGAAGGGTAGTCATATAGATAAAATGCACTCTTACCCTACTACACCTAGTCAAATGATCACTACATTGGGTCAATTATTTTATTACGAAAATTCTGACCAATCTATCAAAATATGATGAATTGGGATTAAAAGCTAAATAAAATAAAAATAGAAACATGCAAAGCAACACATATATTTATTGCATTTCCATGTGAGAATATCATCCAGTTGCCACTGTTAATTTCTCAATATTTTAACACACATCTGTCACGTCTACGGGAAATTGAGCCCCCAAGAAGTCCATATATGATAGCAATAGTGGGCACTAGCTAACGAATGTGTGGACTATTCAATCTCCCCCTAAATAAATAAAACTTATGTCGATGTACAGTGGAGAGAAAAAGTACTCAGTATCATTAGGCTTCACAGTCCAATAAATTCCAACAATTTTTGCAAAAACAATAGGGACTAATTCATGGAGTAATCATTCTAAAAAGACAGAAGCTGCTATCTCTGTTGCAATATTTTTCTTCCTGATGGACTTGCTCAGAAGTTTTTCACTAAATTTCATTTCTTTTGACGAGTTCTGCAGACAGGCATACACATGTTCTAGAGAAGATGCTTCAGCAATATGTTGCTTTAACGATGTCCGAAATAATCGAAAAACAAGGCCTTTCGATTACAGGGACAGATATCAACAAGTCGAGATTCATCGTCATCACAGTGGTGGATTCTTAGCGAAATCAATCGAATGGGATGGTAATCCTCCTAGTTTTCTCAGAACATCAGGATGGGAAGTTTACACTGTTAAGTCTTACAAATTTCATTTATCAAAAGCTCCAGGACTTAACATTTCTCTCTTGCAAGAACTCCCTGAATTGAATGTTCCTTTATATTCCAAGTATTCCACTCCAATTATTATTGGAAAATGGTACTGCCCTTGTGTGTTTGTGAAAGATGAAGCCCACAGAGTGAAAGAACAAATGAGAAAATCTATGTTCTATGAACTGAGTCTAAACTTAAGGTGGGAACAAATATATGCATGCGGAAAAGAGTCAGTCACCCGGGATATCTCCCAAGACATCCATCAATATTCTGGACACCGTGAAAACAACGTTGTTGTTGTTGTTGTTGATGAAAGAGTAAAAAGGTTGGTTTCTTTGGTATGCGGAGTAGAAGCCGAGAAAGATGAAGGTAGATTGGATGCCGAAGGGTTTGTTTGGTTTAAGGCGAAAGAACAACATAGGAGGAGAGTAAGTGCTGGTTTGAGTTTGGCCATTTTGGAGAAAATAAGGTTGCTACAAGCGACAAGAGGATGGTTTGATGGACATAGGGAGGTGAGAGTGAAGGGTAGAAAGGAGGTTAGAAGTGATATTGTGTGGAGAAAGTTTGGTTGCTATGTTTTGGTGGAGAGTTTTGTTTTGAGGAGAATGGATGGGAGTGTGTTATTAACTTCAATTTTCAGAAATACTAGTAAGATTGAGTGCAAATGGGAGTGAGGCTTGCATAAAGATTGATCCATGTGCATCTATTGAATGCATGTTTTGTACATATTACTGAACATTACTATTAACAAACTTTTAACTCTTTTACCTTAGTAATGTTCGATATTATCTATTTAATATCGACATGTCATTGGAGTTAATTTATTCATTACCAGTACTTGAAGCATATGGAGAGATTTGATGTACTATGATGTTACAAGAAATTCTAAAATCAGTGACTTTCAAATTTTTGTGACAAACTATTACATATTTTGGAGTCTTCTTTTCAAAGGTCACAAAAAGTACTCCTCTTTGATCAACTCCTACAAAAAAATAAGATCAAGATTAATACATGGATGGGAAAATAAATTTCTTTCAATAGGATGAAAAATAACCATTCTTAAAGCATACTCCTATTCACCTTCTACAAATTCTCAAGCCCCCTCTATGTGCGAGTAAAAGTTTAGAGAGACTATTCGATGCTTTCATCCAATATTCATCTAAAGGGGAACAAATTCATTGGGCATCTAGGGACAAGCTTTGTTACCCTAGCGAAGAAGGTGGGCCGGGACATCAATCAATATAGGATTTGAGCACTCTATTTGATTGGAAATTCATATCGCAACACTATTTATGGCCTTGGGTTATGCAGGCGAACTATTGGACTTGGTTGCTTTAGGTTCATCTGCGTTTTGTAGATATCAAGATGCCCATTATTTCACATTAGAATGAGAAAAATAGTAATTTTTTGGAAAATGCGTGATTAGAAAATGAAGATAAGTTTTTGGGTTTATGTGTAATATTAATTTATTGAAAAATGTATGGTTGATAAGAAGAAAAAGAAAAAAAATTATAATTTAATGAAAAATAATGGGGCCAAACGGCTGCTTAAAGTCACCCCTGTCGTGCTAAGGTAGGATCTTTGGAATGTTGAAGTTTAGGAGAGGAAGCTCAATGTTGATCTCCATGGGGAAGGGAGAGTCATCAATATCATCGTCTGATTTCCTAGCAGGTTTGCTGTATCTAGCCCCTATAATCACACGGGGCTTTCCTCCTTAATTGTATGAGGCACACGTTCTCTTATTGCTACCCCAACACTTTTTCTTTTGCACCTATATCTTGGCAGTTGATTCTATTGCCTATTCCTAGAAAACTCGTTTGGCCCCTATTTCTAGAATGATCGCTCAATATGTAAAAAAATACTAGTGGACTTTGTTAGTCTGGGCTTGTGCTCATAAATTGGTGGGAAGGGGGCTCTTCAAATACATATCTCTATTCGAAGGCCTGCAATGTTGGCTTGGGAAGTACCAATATAAACCTCTCTTATCGAAGGTTTATCTTCGCTATTTCTAGGGTATCCCCTTGTGAGGGCATTGTTCACCTCCTCTTCAACTGGCTAGTTCCTCTAAGTTCTTTGATTAAGCAGTAGATTTGCTTGAGTCATGCTCATGACAAAAGGTCGATGGTTGCATATTGTGGGGCATCTACATGTCTGGTAGTTAATTTATAGGAAGGCCCGCATGGAGGCTTGGTGAGCAGCAATTCGCTTCGTTGTTTATCGTATATGTTCAACGATTGTTCAACACTCAGGATACATTTGGCAACCCATGTAGGCCTCTTGGTGTGGCAACTACTGTGGGGGTCTCTTCATCTTCATTTTTGGCATCTTACCTTCTAGGGTTTGCATCTCCTTCGCTTCCACTAATCCTTTCTTTGGGAGTAAATCTTTGGGAAATAAAGAATTTCTTATAGTTAATGTAGGATTTTTGTTAAATTTTTTATTCACATGATTTTCGTGGATTTTTTCATATAGAGTACCAGTCTGTTGATCCCTGAATATGAATGGAACCTTAGTCGCCTACAGATCTCACTTCTACTCTCTTCTATGTACAATTTACTTTCGCACTTGAAACACACACATTGAAGGCACGAGTATCAAAACCTCTTCGAACAGAGGTGAGGAAGGGCATAACCATATGCACTCTTGACTTTCAAATCAACAAAAAATAGATGTAGAATTATATTGGGTGCAAAAATGGCAAAAACGAAGAAGAGAAATGAGAGTTGAGATTTATATTTTAGTGGGAGAATACCAAATTCTTCATTACATTTGAACATCACCAAGTGTGGAATGGTGATGAATCCATAAAATGGCTAGGGGTCTCTATAAAAAAAAAAAGGCTCGTAGTTTCTCAGTAATAGAATGGCTCCACTCTGCTTCCTCAATTTCATCAAGTGGTCATGCTACAGACATAAATAGTCATGGATGATTATGAGATGAGATCCTTCTGAATGGGCTATGGACTCCATTAAAGAAAACATTAAGGATAGACGGAGTCTTTTGGATTTCACGTCATATCATCTAAACTGGATGCTTGGCACATAGCCCTAGCACAGCTCAATCATTAAGTACCAAAATGTCACATTCATCATATCATACGACTTTCCATATATTGTTCTTAGCAAGAAATAGGGGATTTGACTCTCAAGTGACATTGCAAATATGTCAAATTAATCTTTTCTCACATAGCTCCATCAATTTTGTCAAAGTATCCCAGAATTGTCACTAACGCCTTAGACATCAGAGACCTATTTGATACGACTAGAGTTGTGTTTCCTTAACACCTCGGAGCAAAAGGGCGACGCTTCTACAATAAGTTTGTACTACCTTGGACAGTGGCGGACGCAGATATTTTGAGTTAGTGTGGCACAATCAAACTTGTCAAAAAGGCAACGAAAGAATTTAAATATTCGATATCTTATTATTATTGTTCTCTACGAGTTCTCATACTTTGATAACGTTCCATAATGACATCATTTTCAATATTATCAAATACATCATTCTCAATATATGCAATCAAACTATCATTCAACCATTGATCCCTGATTCGATTGCGCAAACAATTTTTAACAATTAACATCGCAGAAAATGCTCTCTCAACTGTAGCAATAGCCACAGGAAGGACTAAGGCTAATGTCACAAGTTTGTAAACTAATGGATAAATTTCATGTTTATTTTTTGCAACCAACTTCTGTGCAAGATCACTAAGGTCTTGTAATTCTCCAAAATCTTCGTGAGTGCGCATGTCAAAGATATATGTATCTAGTTGATCATCAAGTTCCAAGATATCTGTCGTGTCAAAATCTGCCGGATAATACTGACATAGTCGAATCACTTTATTCTTGTCAAAAGCGGCAAATGAATTATTTGGACACAAACATGCAACACAAAGGAGTAACTCACTATTGACCTCTAAAAAACGATCATTCAGCTCTTGAAGTTGCATATCAATGATGGCATAAAACATTTTTACACGAAAATGATGCAAATTTGTCACTATATCACGTCGTGGACGACCTAGAGTTACGAACATATCATCCATATTGGGAACATTTATCTCATGAGCTTCACAGAACGAACAAACCATTCCAAGAAAAGAATCCCATCCATCATCTCTCATGGTTTGGAGCTGTGCTTTACATAATTGTACCAATCTCATGGCATTAACAATATCTTGATCTTTTCTTTGTAATGCTTTCGACAATTCATTTGAAATTCCCAAAATCTTTCTAATGAGATGTAAATTAAATACAAATTCAAATTTTAACATCAACTCCAATAAAATAAATGCATCACCTCTTGTTCCAGAACTTGTAGTGTCAGTAGCAATCATCTCAACAACATCAACAATGGTTGAAAACATGACTATCAGGTTAAGTAAACAACTGTAGTGAGATCCCCAACATGTATCACCAGAACGCTTAAGAGTAGTTTCTTGATTGAGACCCCGCCCGCTTGATATTTCGCATGTACTAAGTGATTCAAAAATTTTCAATCTTTGTTTCTCTCGAATAAGATCGTTTCGTTTAGCTGATCCTCCTACAACATTCACCAATCTGTGTACTGAAGTGAAAAAAGTTTCTATCTTTGGATGTTTCAGTGCCACAGCTACAAGAGCCAGTTGAAGTTGATCAGCAAAGCAGTGAATGTAGTAGGCACTTGAATTTTCTTTCAAAATAAGTGTTTTGAGACCATTATACTCACCTTGCATATTGCTAGCTCCATCATATCCTTGACCTCTTAAATTAGATATACTTAGACTATGTGTGGAAAATAATTTATCAATTCCAGCCTTAAGTGAGA
This sequence comes from Olea europaea var. sylvestris, assembly GCF_002742605.1. Lineage (NCBI taxonomy): Eukaryota > Viridiplantae > Streptophyta > Magnoliopsida > Lamiales > Oleaceae > Olea > Olea europaea. Next base: position 695,977 of record NW_019230046.1, read on the forward strand.
CAGCTGTGGTACTCAAAACATGTATAACACCGATAAAATGTTCCAATACATGTCCATTCTTCACATAACGAATGACAACTGACATTTGCTCCTTCACTAAAATGTCTCGAGATTCATCTACTAAAATAGAAAAGAAACTATTACCAACATCTTTGATAATCACGTTTAGAATTTCAGAAGAAATAGCACTCACGATATCTTTTTGAACTCGTGGTGATGTTAATTTCAGATTTTCAGGTGCATTCGTCAGAGCAACAGCCTTAATCTCAGTATTGTGATCACACAACCAATGTAATAGTTCAAGAAAGTTCCCTTGATTGTTTGAATCTTTAGATTCATCATGTCCACGAAAGGCCAACCCTTGTCGTAGAAGAAATCGAACACAATCAATTGATGCATTCAAACGAATTCGATACTCTGTTCGAGTTTGAAGCGATTGTTTAAAGAGACAGGTTTGAATGCTTTGTTCTTGATTCTTGAATGATTCATACTGGACTCGAGCCTGATTGTGTGCGCTATTTGATGCCCCAACATGTTTTCTAATAATCTCTTTCCTTTTCCAATTTGAGAACCCACCATTAACAAATGAACCACCACTTGAACTAAAAAGATAACAATAAAAGCAAAATGCAACATCTTTAGCTATACTGTATTCCAACCAACTAGGATGCTCATTATACCATGAAACACAAAATCGCCTATCTTTGTTAGCCATTCTTGTGGGTGAAAATTCATGATTGCGAGGCTGACAAGGATCCCGTTGCACATATGTTCTTCGAATTTCATCTCGGACATTAATATCATAATTTTGTATTAGAACTCTCAATCCAGGATCTGAAGGTAGCTGTGCAACATCAAATTCATGACTTTCATCCCCAACATCCTCGACATTTGTTTGAATTGGGCCATCTTCAAGATTAGTTCCATCAATTTCATCCCCAACGTTCATTTCATCTATTTTATCTCGAACATTCCTTTTATTAACATCTTGCTCATCACAAGAAAACGTAGATTTACATTTAAAATACTTCTCCATAACTGATAGAAACGATCAACGAAAACAATCAATTCATTGAAAAAAAAAACAAAAGAATGAACTTAAACCTAATGAATTCTACGTCGCAGAAATAAAAATCTAGTTATGAAGTTTCTAGCCTTCAGTTCAATATAATTAAACTCGTTGATTTTTTTTTAAAAAAAGTTAAAATCTCCAAAATACAAGTCTAAAGATAATTATTGAAACTATACTATTTTCACAGATAAAAAAATTTCCATTTAATGCTAAAATCAACAAATAGTGGTAAATAAAAAACTTAACAGTAACAATGTTAACAAATAATAACTTAACATACTTAGTTCAAGAAATTCACTAAAAATTTAGAAATCAAATATAGACAAGACAAATTCAAACATACTGTGATATAGTCCCGGCTACTGCCATAGTGAAGTACCTCCGGGTTGGTTTGCAAATAAACACCGTTGGTTCGGGTCCATATGGACCCGTGGTTTTTTTCCCTCAAATCGAACCAAACCATTTCAAAATAGTTTGGTTTAGGTTTTGATTTTCAAAAATCGCACCAAAATCGAATCGAACCGTTTTTAAATTTTTTAATTAATATATTAATTTTATTAACTTCAAAATTTTACAGTTTTCACTTTTAAAAAATACCAATTTAGCAATACAAATTACAACCAACCTATTGAAATAATCATGGAAAGTAAATTAGGTTCATCATTATTACCCTATGATTTAACAAGATCACAATATATATTTTCACCCAATATCTAAACTAAACTAAAATTATTCCAAAATCATATGAAATGGAAAAATACATATATATTTTCAACAATCCAAATCTTAATTCAACAAAACTATGTCAACAAATCACGTCCAAAGTTTCAGAAGCCCTAACATAAACTTTCATTTTCCTAACATTTGACGTTTCTCTGCATTACTGAAGAAATCGTAAGTTGCATTTGCCTGTTAGTCTGTTAATTTTTACCTGAATCGCCTCTTTTTCTCTCCTCTTTCAATAAGTTTTAGATTTTCATTCAAGCCATTTTTTCGTCGTTCATTTTTTATTTGTTGTTTTTGAATTTATTATACACTTGTGGTTGTGATTTAGATAGAAAAATAACTTTTGTGTGCCTAGATGATTAATAAATTTGTTCGTAGTTTGGAAAGAACCAAAGACGGGACGTATTGATTTTGTGAAAATGTTAAAGTTCCCAACAGTACTAGTACCTTCTACTTTCATAAAATAGTTTGATAATAAAATTCCTCAATTCCCAATAAGCCGAAATTCTATGAATATTTGTATATTTAAATATATTCCGTTCAATCCTTATTTAACATCTCATTAGTAAGACGAAAGGATTTTTAATCAAACTATAATAGTAGAATGTATCTCTACCTTTTCCAACTGCTATATGACAATATGAATGTCAAACAAGAAAAGGTAAATAAAAATGAAGAAATATGCATTACTTGTTCTATTAACATCTTTTAGCAATCAATTTTGAAAATAATTTATTCATGGATTTTATGGTAAATATTAATATAATTTAATATTTAACATTATTAGTTCTCGTATAAACTTATATGTTAACTTTTATTAAATATATTATTATAATGTCGACAGGTAAACAGCGGATTAAAACCTAATCAAACTGCAAATTATGATTTGGTTTGATTCGAAAAATAAAATGATTTGATTTGATTTAAAAAAATTTCAAACAGCATAAAATGGTTTGAGTTGAAAATAAAGCACAAACTACACAAATCGAACCGCGTTCACCCCTATCTATTTGCATCTTTAGAAGGTTCTTTTGATGTTTATTTGGGGTGACAATTGAAGGGTTTCGTCTGAATTGAATTGAAATAATTGTACATTTAGGAAAGTTTTAAGTTTTGTGTTTCAATGGGCTTACTCTAAATAATTGTAGGATTCAACACGAAACCTACTTACTTTTTCATATTAATTTTTGTTCTCACACCATATTTTTTCGTCATTGGCCATTAAGCGCCCGTTTGACAGCAATCTCGCATGATTATAATAAAAAAATCTGACCATTTTATAAGAAATTGGAAAAAATTTGACAAAAACTAGCACCTTCTTTCATTCTAAATTGGAATGTAAAAAATATCCTTGCTCATGGCGTTGAGTGTATAAAATGTCCTTTTCATTAAGAATTTTAATTGATTGGAAAGGTGCAGTAAAAAATAGCTGCTATAGCATGGTTCTCATTCTATATATAACAGTTGGATTTTTCCTTATAATTAGACGAGAATCGCTGTCAAATAGGCACTAAAATCTGTTACTCTATATGAGGTAAATGTTGGAAAGAAAAGGAAATTATTTTCGAATTTATGTTTTTCCTTTTTTTTTCTTTTCCTTTTAGAGAGTTAGAGAGCCACAAAAATGTGGGATATTTTTTTTAAAAAAAAACTAAATTTCTAGTAATAGCACATTTAATTGTGATTTTTTGAGTTTTGGAATGTGTTATTCGAACAATGTTGGTACCTTGGCAACGGAGAGGAACATGGGTGTTGATCCAGCCATTTGTCATAAATCATGTGTTCCATTTGTATATGATTGACTTCGATTTTGGTTTTAAGACACTATTGATGGAATAGATGATTTGCTTTTCAGTTGTGTCGAAGGACATGAAAAAATTAGAATTGGGGTAGAGCCTAGTTTTACTTTTTTCTTTCGAGTGTCGCGCGTGAGAATAGAAGGGAGAGCGATTGTTGAACTTTATCTGTTTAATTTTAATTTCAACTTGTTTACAGATCTCAATTCGATATTTTCAAGACAAAGTTATGAGCAAGGTTTAGTAGGCACTGGCGCCCGAGTTGAAAAAATTGCCGTTCGTAATTATTTTACGGCTTTTTTGTAAGTTTGATTATACTTCCTAATTCAAAATGTCTACATTTGTCACTATGGACGACGCAATAATATATACACTCATCGCCTCACAAGTAAAACATAATAGGCAACATACTCTTATTTGAATGTCTAAAAATGTATGCATGGCATCTTAACCGTCTGGAATACCACTTAAGCAGAAGGGTATCAACTTTATCAAAGTAGACAAGTGGGGACTACCTCATGTGACCAATAGGTAATAATTGTATAACTTCAGGTGAAATTGCTTTGTCGTATGTATATGATATACCTTTTTCTTGTGTTTAATTGTAATTGTTAAAGTCCAAATAATATTTTAAGTGTTCCTTTTAATTCTTATAATCACCTGAATATCAGGGAGGTAAAGTCTCTACCTTCAATGTACCTTTTTTTTTTTTTTTTTTTTTTTTTTTTTTTACCCAAATTAGGTTGGATTTTTGAGAAAATATTTTTTATTTATTCTACGTGGTTTTTTTTTTGTTTCTATCTTTGTGGTATTTCTAACGTTTGACATGCATCTTATAAATACTAAACTTTTTTCACAAGTTCAATATTACTGATATATAGAATAATTGAGTAGGCTCAAATATTGTATTTGTTTTCTCCATATTAGTCAATTGAAAAAATACTATGTTCGTTTACCAATTAATTCTTTGCCTTTTATCTTATTATTATTTACTACCATATACTTCATATTATGTTATATATATTACCTAGATCCATTTTATTTCTGAACAAGTGATATCAAAGCTATTGATTGTGATTTGTTTGAGGTTTTGGTTATTACTGGTAGTCATGAAAGTGAAGATGCGAGTTGTACTCGTGCAGATGAATGGGATGATGTGTTGTTAGGATTTGACAAAATGTCCACAATTTGGACGACAGAGGAAAAACAACGGAATGATTGAAAGACACTTTCATAAATCTATTTTCATCTATCTAACAATATTCTTAAGGATGTTCTAAAGGAAAAACGACAGCTGTATTGTGGTTAGAGTTGGAGCAGTTGTGAATGGGTAAAAGTCTTATAAGCAAATTGCATCTAAAACAGGGGTTGTATTCTCATCGCATGGCAGAATGCGGATCTTTGAAAGATCATCTGGCTGTATTTAAGGAGATCGCCGCAAATTTGGAGAAATCAAGGGTAAAGTATGATGAAGAAAATTTGGCCTTAATCATTTTGTATTCACTGCCAGCTTTGTTTACTTCATTTAGAGACACGGTCTTGTTAGTCATGATATTCTCACTATTGAAGATACGTATGATGCCTTGTTTTCAAAAGAGCAGATGAAACATTTGGTTGGATCTGAGGCCAGAGGTGGAGAAAGCATTGTTGTTCATGATAATTGAAAAAGGGTAAATCAATGTCAAATTTCAGTAATCGGGTTTGTTATTATTGCAAGAAAAAATGACAAATTAAGAGGGATTGTGATAAATTGCATAACGAAGAGATTTGATTGCAAATCATGGAAAGCAATTAAATACTTCAAACAAGACCAAATAGAGATGTTTTGACGATTTCTAACATGAAATTCAAACTTGACATGAAGTAAATTTTAGTTACAGTTTGTGCATTCCATATGTATACCAATCGGGATTTATTTGAAATGTATGAAACGGTGAGGAAAGGTATCATTGTCATGGGTAACAAAAAACATATTCGAATAGCTAGTATTGGTAGAGTCAAATTAAAGCTAATGGATGGAACATGTAGAACAATTGATCACGCTTGACATATTCCATCAACGATATTATAAATTCTTTTTTCCCATATCGTAGTGTGATTTTGACTAACATTATCGTCAGCTTCCACAAAATCTTTTGTCCCACTTCTAAAGAACATTTACTCATTCTCTATGTAGAAATAGTGCTAGACTTCGCTCTATTTTAGAGTTGCCACAATGGAATAGCAGTACCAACTCATAACAAAAATTGTATCTAATAATCAGAAATGAAAAGTTAAGGTGACTGTAGTGAAAAAAACAAACGTCAAAACTTTCAAAATAAGGCAATGGAAGGTACCAACACTTGATGTTAATGGATACTCGGGTAAGTCCTATTAAAATAAAGAAACAAAAATAATTTAATATATATTACCTTTTACACATGTTGAATATTTTGATTAAATAAAGAATTCATTCGGTTATACTTTATTTTCTTCATTTACATTACAAAAATCTAACCGTTCTTTTGTTTTGAAAATACATTTTCCATTTTTTCTTATCTATATATGTAAATATATAATATACAACTCTTTCTTACACTCTTGAATTTTATCTTTTAGGGTAACACTGTCCAAGCTAGTTGATATGATTCAAACATTACTTCCTTTGAAGATCAACTTCTTCTTGGAAAAACATACACATATTCCAAAGCTTATGTGAAATACATCACTAGAAACTAAAAATATTCAACAAGAGCTCTACAGTAAACAATATTTTGGGAAACTCATGTTCAAGAATTGAATGAAGATAACTTTGAATTTGTTTTTAGAACCCATCTACTAACTTCTCTCCATGAAGTTGAACAATACATGTTTACAAATTCTAATTTGAGCAAGAAATTACACATTCAATTTATTTTGAATATTAGTTATATTGGTCCTGAGAAAATAAATAATGATAAAATGTTTTGTTTAATACAAAAACAAAAGAAAAATGTAATTATTGATTTTTATTTCTCAGCATATTAGTAATTGCAGTTGATATGATACCTAAGCGATTGATTCAATCAAAAGATAACATCCAAACTTGGGTACAAGATGTAATACTTCTGGATGAAATATTCAAAACAATGATGTTGGCATTCTGGATTCATTTGTTAATAGAGAAAACATATTGATAACAGAAAATATTGAAAAAATAAAAAAACAGTGATATTTGCAACACACGTACAAGTTACGAAAATGCTAATGGTACATAATTTCCTTTACATAAGAGTGTCCACCCTCTCATATGACACCTTCTCATATGAGGGTGGAATCCACATGAATGAAATATTCGAGTGGGACGTCATGTGAGAGGGGGGACACCTTTATGTACATATAATTATATACCAGTAGCATCTCTCTAAAAGTTACATCGTTCTTTGATATGTTCCATTATTTCTTCCTTATTAGAACTCTCAAGAGGCTTTTTACATAACCTATATATTAATATATAAATCATTATTACTTATAATTTTTTATGTGTTTTCTTTAATGCTATTACATAGGTTTAAAGTTGTCCACAAAAGTTCGTGGCACATTCTTCATAAATACTCCTTTTATCGTAGTAAAAGAATTGATAGAATGATATGTATAAGTTGTTCAAATTTTCTTATTTTATTTCCTAATTCGCACACATCTGTATGCAACATACCATTACTTTATTTAATTAATTATTTCCATTTTATTCTTTCATGGTGAACACAAGTTTCAAGAAAATTGATGAATTGATATTTAAAAAAAAAAAAAAAGGACCTCGCTAAAAGCTGGCCATCCTTTACCAGTACTTTTCCAGCTTATGGTTACTATTTATACTTTTTTTATTATTCCAATATATTCATATATACAATAACATGTGCTCATTCCTTTTTTTTTTTTTTACTTTCTGTTTATCCTTTTTTTTTTTAATAAAGTTATTACAAGTAAAAATTCATTCTCATAACAGTGAAAGTTTTATTGGGTCAATGGCACAACAACGGTTGAGAAAATTCATGACAAATATTTGTATATGACTTGCAACAATTGTTATTGGTGATCAAATGCTGATTTTGGTAAAACATATCTTTGTACTTTTTGTAAGAATCTCAATTCTAAAGCTATTCCTCAGTAAAAATATACTACATACTAATAACAAATTTTATCATCTTCGATAGAATTAACAAAAACACTCTCTTCATGCTTTTTTATTTCTATTTTAATTTAATATATCCATGTCTTCATTTACAAATATTGAATCCTTTTTCATCTCAAGGCTAGAGCATATATACAACTGTCAAATATAACAGACTTCATAAATGCAAATACAATTTGTGAACCAGCTAAGAAACTTATGATTACAAGTGCACAAGCCTTGATGGAGCAAACCAACTTTGTAATAATTCTAACTTACATTAAACTTTCTGCCACTATAAACTTATGATTACAAGTGCATGAGCTCTGATGGAGCAAACCAACTTTGTAATAATTCTAACTTACATTAAACTTTCTGCCACTATATAGCCAGTATATATTTTTCATGAAGTAATAATACAATTCATTTTTTATATACAAGGTTCAGAGACAATTTTTGGAGATGTGATTCAAAAGATGCAAAACATCGAACAAGCATTCTATGTGAAAGCGACTCAAATCGAACCTAACTCATCCAATTACAAGTCTGACATCATCTCTGTAACAGATTTGGAACCTTTGACTGCAGAAGAACAATGCCAAGGGAAAGTCAATTCTAAACTTTTGAAATTACAACAATTGAAAAAAGTATTGATGTGAATTCTCACACGAAGATTGGACACCTTCAGTTAAAAAAAAAGGCTCTTTTAAAGTGTTTTGATAATAGCTCAAGTTCAAAACTAAATTTTGAGTGACTCATAAACTTAGAAATTTCTGGCTCAAATACATTTACTTCAAAGGGAAAAATGGAGTAAAAAATGATTGAGGTGTTTTGGAATGACTCACGCCCCTATCTGAACCACCTCGAAATGCCCATCACCATACATTCCGACCTGATAGACACCCATCCGAAGTGATCTCGCCAATGTCAATGACCTGATAACACACTGCGAGACATAGGCGAGCCTGCTGAATTGACCGAAGCACCCTCGCCCTTGAGATCGAGGCGAAGTGGACCTCTATCAGAAGATCCGCCGCCAATTTCAGAAAGAGATTTTTGTTAAGATCCTCTTTGCACCTAAAGTTTAAATTGGTTTGACGTCTCTATGAAGTTAGTTGATATGACTTATCAACTTTATGTTAACTCAACTCGGGAGAAACAAACTGCCCGCCCACTCTATAGACGCGGTTAATTGACGCCTATGAGCGGACGCCTCATACCGTCAGATGTATACACGTGTCCCACATCCAACGGTTTATCCCACCTATAAATACTCAAGGTTTGGCAAGAGGCAAAGGTAATGAAACTCTTACTACATAGCACTCCATAACAAGTTTATATATTTTCTCCTCCCCCTTAGTGTTTTTGACACAACCTCTGGGTACTGTTCCGACCATCTAAACCTGACTTAACCGTCGGAGTGTATACGGCCGCCACCACCCCCGCTGGTCCCAGCCATGTGCGTCTGACCGTGCGTTGATTGTGTGCAGGGAAGAATACATGGAGTAGCTATCGATTGGCCACGTGAAAGGTCCAATTTTCGAGGTCAACAACTACTTTTGAAAACTAAGTAATAAATGGATCCTATGTTTCTGCCCATTCTTACTTTTGTTAAATGTATGTACTTAGGAACTTATGAAAATATGATAGTGTTGAAAAATGACGTATGTTGTACGTGATAACTACATCATTCATGCTAAGAACATGTTCTTATTTTGTTTACGTTTTATGTAGTTGGGCTCCTAAATAAAGTAGTTTTATGCAGTTATCAACATTAATAGAGTCAATTTCCATTTTACTTCCCGATATTTGTTTATTTTTCTCCTTTCTTTTAGTGTAATTGAAATTCATAAAGTACTCTTTCAATTTACAATTGCAGTGGTCACTTTTCAAAGTACAAATATCTCCTCTCAAATTGAAGTTGCGAAAGAGAAACATTTTGCTAAATTCAAGTTACAACTTTTGTGCAATCTGAAGGAAAAAAAAAAACTAAAGAGAAACATTTTGCTAAATTCAAGTTACGACTTTTGTGCAATTTGGAAAAAAAAAAAAAAAATTCTTCATCTACTTTAATCTAAGCAGAAAAATAGATATAGCAGCGCTTGTTTAAGTTCTATTTCTTTATCAAAATATATTTTTCAACGCTGATTTGACATTATTTCAACAATACATTATTCAAAAAATAATATTATACGTAAATTCAAAACTTTTCCTTATTTTTTAACTATACATTTTCCATCTTAACACTATTTTATAATGTATTTTTTGATAAAAATGGAGCTCAAACAAACCTATAATGTGCCAATCAATAAGTAATTAACTTTTCACTTGCGCACTTAAACATATGCAACACAATTTCACAAGAGCTCATTACATCATTGATTATGTCCCTGTTTGTTACCCATTTTTTTCTCATTAAAATGAAAAATATGACCGTTATCTATCACATCAAGCCAGCAAATTTGAATTTTTATCTCTTGCGTGGGGTCCATAACGATTATATTTTTTATTCTCATTTTTTCAAAAATGAAAAACAAATGCCCCCTAAATTTATCTATAAAAATAAAAATAAATTATCACTGTCATACAATATACAATCGACAAAAGCATGATAATTGAGCAAACATTTCACATCTCCAACTACTTTTAGAAAATCTATAAATTTTACGCTAATAAAAGCAAACCTTTGGTACTCATTTTCATCCGGAAAAATGCATTCTTTCTACAAACATGCGTCCCACATGATGACATATATTTTTTGAATTGACTAGTAAAATTTTTATCTTTCCCAAAATACCCTCATTTGCCTTCAACAACCCACCCTTTTTTACTTTTTCCACCTACCGTAATTTTGGCTTACTATAAAGGGTAATAAAGGGATTGGTGTTTTTACAAAGCTATTTGTGTACAGCCTCCAGTCAGTGCTTTGATAACGGGCAAATTTTTTCTAAAATAAGAGTGCAAAATGGGCAACAAACAGGGTCTATACGTTAAAGTTTTAAAACGTGTGTTCACAAAGTCCGAGGAAAAAAAACAAAAAAAAAAAAAAAAGAAATGTCCTTTGAGCCAAATTCCTATGCAATCACATGGGAACATGAAAATGATTGAACAGATGTCAACATCCCATTAATGCCACCGTTGACTGTCGTATTACCCGTTGTTCCCAAAAAAAAAATACCCTAAGAGCAAAAGATTGACAAATTACCTGCTCATGCTCATCTCTGTATTGCATCCCCAAAAATGGCACAATCGCTTTTTCTGAACACCCCAATTATTCCCGTACGCTCATCCTTGCAAGGTATTTTCTCGCTATTACCCATATTCCTTGTTTCATTTAATTATATATAGCATAATGAAACTTCAATTTACTGAAAATAAGTAAAAAAAAAAAAAAAAAAAAATTGTTAGTTAAGTAAAAATGAATTATCTATTTATCTTTTGATTATCAATAACAGTTTATTGCTTGAAACTTCAGTATTTTTGAATTGTTGTAAAAATTATTGTTTAGAGCGTGTTTGCCTAAGCTCAAAGAAAGTTTCGTATTCGACTTTTGGAGAAAGTTACGTCATACCAGCTTTCAAAAATAATTGAGAAAAATGTGATATATCCGAACATGTTTGGATATGGAAAGGGACTTAAAAGCTAAACATGCTTATCAATTACATCAATCTGGCCAGCTTGGCTTTGAGGACCATCTTTTCCAGTTCCACTGTAGGGATGAATCAGTGTTAAGTTGCATATTCTTTCAACAGTAAAAACTGATTTTCAGTAAATGTGTCATATGATTGAAGCTCCCATTTTTAGCTGCTGTCCGAATTGATGTAAGTGAAAAGCTTCTGGCTGTTTGTTCATTGCACCATTTTGTTGTTTTAATCATTCAACTATTCCTTGCCCCTCCTTTCAGGTGATGAGAAGAGGCTGGATTTTTTTGCATCGAAAAGTAGACGGTGTATTCTGAAGGTTTCATCTAATTTCAGAGCAACAGTACAAGCAGCTCAGCGAGCTGATTCTAAAGGAATTGAAATTCCTCGCCAGTGGTACAATCTAATTGCAGATCTTCCAGTAAAACCACCACCTCCTCTGCATCCAAAAACTTTCGAACCAGCAACACCAGAAGATTTGTCACCTTTATTTCCGGATGAGTTGATTAAGCAAGAGGCCACCAATGATCGTTTTGTTGACATCCCAGAGGAGGTTATAGATGTTTATAGGCTTTGGCGGCCTACTCCTTTGATCAGGTTACTTCTACTTTGTCGAAGATTAGATATAAATTGATAATTTTTTTTCCCTATGTTAGTTTTTGAATAGGTGATTTAACATGGTATAGAAAGAGGCAAAGGTGCTGAGGTCAAGCTTCCCCCCATCCATTTATAAAATTTGTGCACTTGTTGCTCTTTTGATGAATAATTGAATCTTGGTTTATACAGGACGCGCGTGTTGATCATTAAATTCTAACAACTAAATGTGTTTTCTCCGTAATAACTTAAGCTTTTAGATGGGAGTGGTTTAACTTACTTGTCCACAATGGATATACTGCATTGCCTGTTTCACTTAATTGGTTAAGAAAATCTTATGCTTGTCAGTTAAATTCAGAGCTAAGAGATTGGAGAAACTGCTCGATACGCCTGCTAGAATCTACTACAAGTATGAGGGGGTTAGCCCAGCTGGGTCGCACAAACCAAACACTGCTGTACCACAGGTCTGGTACAATGCACAGCAAGGTGTCAAGAACGTAGTTACAGAGACTGGTGCTGGCCAATGGGGGAGTTCACTCGCTTTTGCGTGCAGCTTATTTGGTCTCAACTGCGAGGTAAATAACTTTTTCTTATTGTTATTGTTATTGCTTTCTTTCATGGTTCTTTTCATGAAGCATGTAATGTTTAATTGGCTGTTTCACATGCCAAATGTAATTATATTTAATTAAGCCTTGATCCCTACTTCTAAGAGGAATAAAAATTAGAAAAGCAGTAAGAAATGAGCAAAGCGCACACATAGATTACCCTAAACAAGAGACCATGTTCACTCATCAACAGAAGTTTTACCTGACATCTATCTTGCACACACCAAACGCCCCCTAATATATCATTTATACAATAGGAATATTAGTTTGACCTTATACATTTATAATGCCAAATAAACTATTTAAAAAAAAAAAATTTTAAAATATTCTCCACATGGTCCAACAATAATTTGTATGTTGATTCGCAATCAAGTCGCAAGTGCACAGTAAGATGCATAAAGAATTTTAGCCAAGCATCAGTTTTTATGAGCCAGATGTCCTGTTTTTTGGTTCTACTACAGGTGTGGCAGGTCCGTGCTTCGTATGATCAGAAACCATATCGTAAACTGATGATGCAAACTTGGGGCGCCAAAGTGCACCCTTCACCTTCCAGTATTACCGAAGCTGGTCGAAGCATACTCGACAAAGATCCATCAACCCCAGGAAGTTTAGGAATAGCTATTTCCGAGGCTGTGGAGGTAGCAGCTACAAATGCTGATACCAAATATTGTCTAGGAAGTGTTCTCAATCATGTTTTGTTACATCAAACTGTCATAGGTGAGGAGTGCATAAAACAGATGGAGGCTATAGGGGAGACTCCAGATGTGATTATTGGCTGTACTGGGGGCGGGTCCAATTTTGCAGGACTTGCTTTTCCATTTATTCGGGAGAAATTTAACGGGAAGATCAACCCTGTTATTAGAGCAGTTGAACCTACAGCATGCCCTTCCTTGACAAAAGGTGTATATGCTTACGATTATGGTGATACAGCCGGGTTGACTCCTTTGATGAAGATGCATACTCTTGGACACGACTTTGTACCAGACCCTATTCATGCTGGTAAAGCATTATTTCACGATACTTTTTGCTTACTGTTACGAACCCTTCTCTTTAAATTACTTGTTTTCCAGGGGGTCTGCGGTACCATGGAATGGCTCCATTGATTTCGCATGTCTATGAATTGGGTTACATGGAAGCAATTTCAATTCCGCAGAAAGAATGCTTTGAAGGTATGCATCTTTTCCTTCTCCACATAAAGCCCAAAGTAGAGAGTTCGTCTCTTGTTCTGGATCCCAACTGACATTTCACCAATTTATATGTACAACCCCAATCTTTCAGTTTCGGTGCGCACTTGTCTTCATTCTCATTGGATGGATACCATAGATTAAGTGTTATTTTTTTGTCAACCCACTCCATTTCCTTGTGCTCACATCTAGTCCATTGACTCTCTTTTTCTTTTCTTTTTTGACTGTTTTGGAGGGAAACTGGAAATGGAGTGGATTAAGTGAACTTAATTCTCAGATAAGTCATCACATTCATAGTAGGTGTCTCGTTAACTAGAAAAATTGAGGGTTTCCATCCTGTAAGAATCAGTGTGCAAGGAAAATGAATGTTTGGGAACCTAAACCCAGAAATTTTGATTGTCGATCCATATGCTTTGTTTATTTGTTTAGGGACTGCCATTGAAAATTTTCCTTCAAAAATTGCTGTTCTTCTAAAAGTTTTTTTGGCTTTGCTATTGGCTAATACCTTGCTTTTCTTGTTTCTTCAGGTGCCATACAATTCGCTAGGTCGGAAGGGTTGATACCTGCACCCGAACCAACTCATGCCATAGCTGCAACAATCAGGGAAGCTCTTCGGTGCAGAGAAACGGGAGAATCAAAAGTCATTCTCATGGCAATGTGTGGACATGGTCATTTTGATTTGCCGGCTTACGAAAAGTATCTGCAGGGAGGTCTTGTTGATTTGTCATTTTCAGAGGAACAGATGCAAGCATCGCTGGCCAATATTCCTCGGCCAGTCTCCTGAGTTAAAGCTAAGGTAATCGTGAATGAAAAATCTGTTACTTTTTAGAAGTTATTTTGCAACAGCTTCATATGAATAGCTATGTTGTAAGAAGTTTATCGTGATGGATTCACAGTTTGTGTTATGGTTCGAATTTTCCTGTCTTATATAAGAAAGGAATTCAAAGATGTAATACTTCGGGAAGTACAATTGTTGTAACGTTTAGTTATATCTAATACTATGTACCAAAGATGATGATAGGCTTTTATATAATGTACACTACCATTGAGTAGATATACAATTCAATGGATAATCCGTTTTGTTTTGAAGCGTTTGGCTATCTACTTATTCATGGCCAATTTTAGTTAAGAACAAATGTTAAATCTCGGTTGCTTATCATGGTTATTTGTATTGAAATTGCGTCACTCTTATTTGCCAATTTTAGTTAAGAACAAATGTTAAATCTCGGTTGCTTATCATGGTTATTTGTATTGAAATTGCGTTACTCTTATTTGCATTTGAGCTTTGCCTTGTGCCGGAGAAACTTCACCATATGTCCTACGTACTCATGACGATAGTTACAGAACCAGGGTTCAATTTTATTTTTATTTTTTTTTAATTTGATGATTGACTAGCTTCTCTTTACCTGAAAGATGCGGCCTTTTTGCCCCCCTTGAATGTGTTACTTTGTTATTACTTTTAAATAAAAATGTTGCTTTGATTAAGATTTTTTTTTTATTTTTTTTATTTTAAATTTTACGTCTTTACTTATGAGTAAAATAAATGATAACTAAATGTTATAAGTTGCCCAAACATGATTGCTCTTCATGTAAACAAAGATCGAGTACTTTGGATTTAAGAACTTCAATAAATAAATGCTCTCCCTTTCTATCTGCAGATGTTTGATTGATTATATTTTTCATGAAAAATGTTTTGTCACTCAAATTCTTATTTTTGGAGTGTTTGTTTGGCATTTTTTTATGAAAAATATTTTTCAAAATTTGATCATGTTTTCCTCAAAAATAAAGAAAATATTTTCTTTATGGAGGTATATTTTTATTTTTTAGATAATCCACGGTTCCCAAAAACTCAAATTTATGAAAGAGTACAATATTTTTTTTGTTGAAAATTAAGTCAATCAAATGCATTTAATTGTCAAATTTCATGCAAAAAAGTTTCATGCTAGAATTATTTTTTTAAATAAATTTCATACTTACAATCAAACACATCATGAATTCTATATGAGGTAATTAAAATTAATTAGAGTAAGTTAAATAATCAGGTCAACTATGGTACAATATTTTTCTATGTATTCTCGTGTTTTGCATTGGTTACAAATGAAAATTTGTGGCGGCAAATTGGCAATGTTTTTAGTTGTTACAGCTTTGGGTCTAGAAATGTTAAGGAGTTCTGGTGTTTATCATGCAAGCTATTAGGATGGTATGTTGATTTAAATTGAAAGGAACCATATTCATAAAATTCTTTTATAAAATCATAAATTCCATGTTGAAATCAAAGAGACAATGATAAGTGCAGAAACATACCTTGATCCATGAATCTATCTGCTTTAATTGGGTTTTGATCTTCCAATTGATACGTGATTTTCCTTCCTTTTGGTTTTTTTGAAAAGTCTCTGTTGATGGGGATGCAGAGATACCATAAAAAGAATCACGTTCAAATTGGGGACCATAACCACTTTTAAAATAACTGCTATTGACAGTTATTAACTTTAAGTTATTTCAAATCGGCCTCTCATCAATTCAAAATAACACCTTCTAGTCTCTACACTTTAATCCCATAAAATTTAATACTCATTAGTCCAAAATTAAATCCAATGGATCACTTTATCGACTATATTTACTTTAAAATAGCACCACACATTCTAATAAATGTACATGTGTGGCCCCCAAAGTTGGAATTTTTTCTAACAATCTCCCACTGGACCAAACATGTTACATTATAAATGTGCACAGACTTATGAGCTCAAAATTGTGCTATAGTTATTAAAGGTATTTCCAAACAATCTCGTCCATTAGTTATATCGATGTAGGATCAAAGCGATTTTCGTCACATTTAGCGTGATTAAATCCATCAATGGTCACGTACACCCATACAACCAAATGACATAGATCAATTATGGGAGTGTAGCATGGAAATTACATGTTATGTGATCCGAACATGTCTATTTCCAACTGGTCCAACCTTATTTCTTAAGTGAGATCAGTATTGAACATAATAACAGAGTGGAATGAACTGAATATTTTATTTCTGTACAGAAAATATCCAAATACATAAATGTGTTCAAAGAACTAAACATATATAAAGCAATAAGAATACAAACTCCCACTAAAACATGATATCCTCAAAAAATACAACACCCATATGAGCGGTGTGCTCATGAAAGACCTTGGGTGGTAATCCCTTAGTAAGCGGATCCGCAATCATGGCGTTTGTTCCAATGTGCTCTATAGAAATCTGTCCACTCTGTACTCTTTCCTTCACAACCAGGAATTTAATGTCAATATGTTTTG
>NW_019230046.1:719680-732704 GCF_002742605.1 Olea europaea var. sylvestris
ACTTGGTCACAGATGGCCATCACAAATAAATCTACACACACCGTAGACCAACACCATAATCCACCACCACATTTTTTTTTTTTGAACGCTTAGACACATCACTACTAAGTCTTCAGCATCCATTGTAGCAACGTTTTTCATATTCGAGAACTCTAAGCTGAGACTTCAAACAATTTGAAGGTCAAGCTACCATCAAGTATAAGTACTAGGCTACTAGCATCATCACCACAACAGACCACTTACACAGATCTGTACACCGTAAACCCACCACTATACAGCCATCAGATTTAATATCCATGACCAGCCATCAGATTTGAAATCCATTAACAATTGGTGCTAAAAATTTCAAAAATTTTTACCTATTTTTCCCTTGAAATTTAAACAAAGCAAATTGATGGAAAAAAATTGAAAAACAACGAGTAATGAATGTATAATTTCATTGAGGTCTATGACAACAAAGGGATTATATTTTTCTTATTTTTGAATGAATACAATCATATACATATATAGTGTTGAGAGCAAAATAAAGAGAGCTATTCTAGGCCAAAAATTTGGCTAAACAAAGGGAATTTTACATTACAGCTGCGGAATAACTCATCCCTACCATATTTCAATATGGTATATTGACAACTCACACCAACACTCCCCCTCAAGTTGGTGCATAGATATCGTATATGCCCAACTTGTTAAGCAAGTTGTGAAAGACCTTGCTGTAGACAGCCTTTGTCAGTATATCCGCTAATTGATCTTTAGATTTCACAAATGGGATGCAAACTATCTTGGACTCGAGATTCTGCTTAATGAAATGTCGATCAACTTCAACATGTTTTGTCCTATCATGCTGAACTGGATTATGGGAGATGTTAATGGCTGCCTTATTGTCTTAAAATAAGCTCAATTCAGATTTAGGTGCAAAGCCAATCTCAATCAGTAACATCCTAAGCCAAAGGAGTTCACAAAGTCATTTGGCTATGCCTCTAAACTCAGCTTCGGCAATTGATAAAGCCACCACCTTTTGTTTCTTGCTTCTCCACGTGACAAGATTGCCTCCTACAAATGTGAAGTGACCTGATGTAGACTTCCTATCAGATATGCTACCGGCCCAGTCTGTATCAGTATAGCCATGGACATTGAGATGATTGTTCTTGAAGAACATAAGTCCTTTCCCTAGTGCAGATTTCAAATATCGGAGAATTCGAATTACTGCATACATATGCTCTTCACTTGGTGAGTGCATAAATTGACTCACTGTGTTCACTGCATAAGCAATGTCAGGTCGAGTGTGGGATAAATAAATTAGTTTCCCAACCAATCTTTGATATCTCTCTTTATTAGTTGGGACTAGATCTGGGTATTTTCCAAGCTTATGATTCTGAGCAATTGCGGTATCAGCTGGTTTACAATAAAAAAGGCCCACTTCAGATAATAAATCTAACACATATTTCTTTGGGAAAAAAATATACCCTTTCTTGATCTGGCTACTTCAATCCCTAAGAAATATTTTAGGTCCCCAAGGTTCTTCATTTCAAATTCATTTGCCAATTTTTTTTGAAGCATGTCGATCTCTTCCATGTCAGTTCTTGTAATAATCATGTCATCCACATAAATTATTAGAGTTGTTACCTTTCCTTGTCTATGCTTCAAGAACAAAGTATGATCTGAGTTACTTTGTTGAAAATCACGTTTCTTCATAGCCAAACTAAAACGACCAAACCATGCACGGGGTGAATATTTTAGTCCATATAGTGATTGTTGCAATTTGCATACAACCCTTGATTTTGAAGAAACACTGCATCCTGGTATAATATCAATATAAATCTCTTCTTCAAGATCACCATGAAGAAAGACATTCTTTACATCAAACTGATGTAGTGGTCAATCTAAATTTACTGCAAGAGATAATAAGAGCCTCACAATGTTTAGCTTTGCCACTGGAGAAAACGTCTCTTGATAGTCTACGCCATATGTTTGCATATATCCTTTCGCCATAAGTCTTGCCTTGTCTCTTTCAATGGACCCATCAGCCTTATGTTTGATGGAGAAAACCTACTTACACCCTATTGTCTTTTTTTCCTTCTGGCAATGGAACAAGATTCCATGTTTTATTTTTTTGCAGTGCCTCCATTTCTTCTTTTATCGCTTGAGCCCACTTTGGATCTTCTAAGGCCTGTTGTATTTCATTGGAAATCTGGCATGCAAACAAATTGTAGACAAACACCTTGAGAGGTTCCTCCAATTTTTGTGTCGATATATAGTTGGCAATTGGATACTTCGATCTTCTTTCCTCTAAATCTGGTGAATATCGATTTGGAGGCTTTCCACGACTATGTCTGAAAGGCAAGTTATAACCAACAGAAATATCTGAACTATTATCAGGAGATGGTGTAGTTGGAGAGCTTACCTCGGGAATATTCTCAGGAGATGGGTCGTTGGGCACTGAAGAGAGTGAGGGTGTTGTATTTTCAGTCTCAACTTGTACAATTTCAACTTCAACTTCTTGTGTACTGTCTTGTATGGTATCATTACTAATCCTGTCTCCTGACCTACCTTCAAACTGCACTGGATTGTAGGTGTCTTCAAATATCTCACAATTCCACCAATTCTGCTCTTCTTATCTTATCTCCCCCTGAAGAGAAGAATTCGATGCTGATGAAAAGTAAAAACTTTCAGATTCCATGAAAATAACATCCATGGTGACATAGGTACATCGTGTGGTAGGATTGTAGCACATATAACCCTTTTTTTGTGTAGTATACCCCAAAAAAATACATCGTATTACACATGGATCAAGCTTAGTACGTTGATTTTTATGGAAATAAACATAGGCAACACATTCAAATATCCAAGGTGGGATCATCAAAATAGATGGTAGAGAAACGTGATGGGAGAGAGTCTACAATGGAGTTTTAAAATTCAACACTTTTGAAGGCACACGGTTCAATAGATGTACTGTTGTGACCACAGCAGAATCCCAATATCTATTTGGCATATGTGCTCAAATCAATAAAGCACGAGCAATTTCTAAGATGTGCCTATTTTTTCATTCGGCCACCCCATTCTGTTGTGGTGTTTGAGTACAGGAGGTTTCATGAAGAAGACCATGGCTCTGGAAATAAGCTTGAAATTCCTGATCAACATACTCCCCACCATTGTCAGAGCGAAGGATCTTCGGTTTTGCTAAAAATTGAGTCCTAATCATTGCATGAAAGGACTTAAACACATGGAAGATGTAATTTTTGTGTTTCAACAAATATAGTCAAGTCATTGGAGTACAATCATAAACAAATGTCAGAAACCAACGAATACCAGAGAAAGTAGTAATTGGACAGGGTCCCCAAATATCATAATGGATTAAAAAGCAAATAGAACATCAATTTTATTCAAGCTTATTGGAAAAGATACACGATGACTTTTAGCTAAAATGCAAGTTTCACATTTAAAGTCTAAATCATGTAAGGCTGAGAATAAGCTTGGAAATAAATACTTCATATAACTGAAAGATGGATGTCCCAATTGACGATGCCATAGCCAAATCTGCCTCTCCTTGATAGTAGTTGAATGATGCATGTTATTTGTTTTTCCCAAGCTAAAATCATCCATGTAATACAACCCCTCTCTCTTAGCACCACGCACAATGATGTCATGTGTAATAATATCTTGAAAGAGACAAAAAGTAGGATACATTAAAGCAACACAATTTAGTTCTTCAGTGACTTGGGCTACAACAATAACTTATTTGAGAGAGATGAAACAAGTAAAGTATTGGATAAAGAGAGAAAAGGTGACAAAGCAACAATTCCAGCTTTTGTAACAGGGTATGTGACTCCATTAGCGTTAGCAATGCTACTTCAGTTTGGTTGGGTAATCTTGGAAAAGTTGTTGCTGTCGACAGTCATGTGATCGGTTGCCCCCGAGTCAACAATCCAGCCACCATAATTATCTTCACTAGAACTAAGTAATGCAAGACCACATTTACCTTGGTTATTGAGAGCATTTGACTCATCTAATGGTTCCACTAGTGGGGTAAAATGTGCTGCCTTTGCCCAAGCAGCTCATCCTGGTTCACCATTGGTGTTAGTTTCCCGTTCACGCTATTTTCGTGCTTTAAGTTCATTCCACCACTCCGGATATCCCTTTAACTTGAAACAAGTTTCACGATCATACTTCATGTTACCACAGTGTGTACAACCTCCATTGTATTGTGTCTTTCCCTTATAGGTAGTATTGGCATTTCCACCACCTGTTGAGGAAGGTCCACCCTTTTATAGCTGGGGAATAACCCATCCCTACCATATTTCAATATGGTATATTGACAACTCATGCCAACAGGATAGTATTGGGAAAATTAGCAATAAATTGAAAAGAATTATTTATGATTTTACTGAGTTTTGAATAATATGATTGCATTTATATTGTGTCTGTATATCTGTAGTTATAGAGTAGAAGATGAAATTTGCATTTAGAGAGAGTTCTTTCATAAAATTCTTTGCAACGGGGGTGGGAGTGATAGGGATTTTGTTACTTGTACATAATAATTATGCATAAACGGTTATCGAAAATGAAGTTGAGGAAAAGGATTGGATGAAAAAGTTGATTGTGTTTTAAATTAACAATTGGTAAAATACATTGTGAACATTATGTAATCCCTTATGTAAACTCTGATGTATATATAGCAAGATTCAAAGTGATAGAGATCGGGATAGAAGAGAGAATATAAAATATATAATAGAGAGACGTGGACCGTGGTGAGGGGGGAGGAATATGGGGTGGGTAGGTTTTTAGGGTATATACAAATTTGTACGTTGAAAATAACTGAAACCTGATTGTTGCATAAAAATAATAAAGATTTGAATTTTGAAATTGAAACTTTAAATACATGGTTTGAGGTTATTTACCCTTCATAAAGCCCGATGAAAGTCCATTATATGGTATTTGCTTATAAACCACTGAAGCCCACTTAAGACCCAATTTTAGAATCTGTTTTAAAGTGATTTTGAGAATTGATTTTTTAACTGTTAGAAGAAAAATGGGATCCACATGTGAGAGAAGAAATCAAATATGACGACTGAAATAGTGAAATAACGGTCAAAAAATTAATTTTTTGGGTCAAAAAATCGGGCCCAAACAGACCCTTAATTTTCATATTCATTACAATAGATGACAATCTGTAAGGGTTTTTCTTCTTGGCGTTGCACTAAGAACTGGGAACAGTCCACAGTGAAGGAGAGGCTCTTCCCACCCATTTATCTTGTGTTGCAGCTGTTTGTCTAAGAGGATAAGTCATCTTCTTCATCATCGAACTTGAAAGGTAATATCCGATTTATTTGTGTAAAAACATTTTTTAAATTTATTGGGCTTTATTTGTTGATTTCACACTCGATTGGATTGTTGTGAATGATTTAATTACAACACGACCCCGATCTAAGATTCCGTCCAGTCTGTTTTAAAGTGATTCTGAGAATTGATTTTTTAACTGTTAGAAGAAAAATGGGATCCACATGTGAGAGAAGAAATCAAATATGACGACTGAAATAGTGAAATAACGGTCAAAAAATTAATTTTTTAGGTCAAAAAATGGGGCCCAAACAGACCCTTAATTTTCATATTCATTACAATAGATGACAATCTGTAAGGGTTTTTCTTCTTGGCGTTGCACTAAGAACTGGGAACAGTCCACAGTGAAGGAGAGGCTCTTCCCACCCATTTATCTTGTGTTGCAGCTGTTTGTCTAAGAGGATAAGTCATCTTCTTCATCATCGAACTTGAAAGGTAATATCCGATTTATTTGTGTAAAAACATTTTTTAAATTTATTGGGCTTTATTTGTTGATTTCACACTCGATTGGATTGTTGTGAATGATTTAATTACAACACGACCCCGATCTAAGATTCCGTCCATAATTATAATTTAATTTTTTTCCCCACTGTTTTGTTTCTTGATGGTAATCTTCTTCACGCATCAGCAATTTTCTCGACAATACCCCTCCTAGAATTTTGATATGTTTGTTTATGGTTTTCTCCTTACCTTTCGAACCGCCATCCCTCAATTGCGAATTACACAGGGCCAAAATCCAGTTGTGGCAACTGCTCCCAGTATAGAATGTGATCGTTTCTTGCACGATTTAGGATTTTTGTGTTTCATTTCCCCCCTCCGCAGCATATTTGTCTAGGAAAACTAGTTTTGCCCCACGGTTTTGTAGGTAGGAGAAAAAGTCTTCTCTGAGGAAGGAAGCATTGAAACACCCTGAACTAACCTGAAATTTGACTTACACTGTGTTGGGTTGGAAGAGGCACTTTCTTGGCTAACTTGGCATGCAATCAAGATGTACCCCGTTGTTGCACATGGTTTCTAAGAGACATTGATCTTAACGTGCATGTCTTTCTAGCTATCCTTTTCAAAATGAGGATGCTGTCACGTCAATGAGATATACTTTAACCATTCTCAAAGATGTACTAAAATGCATTGAGTATGTTAGTTACCGGCACAGATAAAGTAACTATGAAGTAGAATCTTCTCCCTTTCAAAATAGGACTTGAATTCCCTTCCATCTAGTTCAAGTGTGCACACCCTATAATGTAGAGTAGGAAAATGACGAAATTGGGGGACCAAAGAAAATGATTGCATTGTCAAGGGAGCCATAGTGAGAAAAGGCAATGAAAACACCCTTTTTTGTCCCTTCCCAAAAATTCTATGAAAGCAGATTGTGGACAGGAAGAGTGAGGGCTACTTGGTCATTTGGAAGAAGCAAGCCATCAAGATTTCTTTTCTTGGTAGTTTACACATAGTTGGCTGGCATGCGTTGGAGTCATGCTAGGCATTGCTAGGGCACAAGCCAAGTTGATAAGAACATGCCACCGACCTTATTGGTGCGTATTTATAATTTTAAAAACTCTTATGGTTCAGATTCTGAAAGGTGGTAGGAAGTTTTAGTATGTGCAAGCTTCAAACCAAGAGCATCAAAAGTGTTGTGAACCTTTAGAATTCGGGTAGCACTGGCCTTGGATGTCTTAAATAGTATAATATGCCATAACTCAAAGCAATAGAAGGAAATCTTTCGTTGGATGTATGCTTTTTGAGTTCATTAGGCGGTTCCTTATTACTATGCTTATAGGCAAACTTGTACTACAATGTTTATTAATCTGGTTACCTTAATCTTTAATGGTTTACGGAGATTTTGATGATTTAAATAACCCTGATTGCTTATCCTCTTTTTAACTATATGGTTCTTTTCTCCAAGAAATCAAAAAACCTATTCATTATGATTTTTGCAGATATTTCGAAGTTAAATAATGCTGAACTCATGTTTCCCTATGCTCTTTCATTTGTTTATTTTTGCCCATTTTGGATTTCTTCGATGACTTTGATGGTCGGGTATGAAACTCCATTTTACAAGAGTACACAATCTAAGCAGTATGTTAGAAGAGGGAGAGATAGACCAAAATTAACATGGTTTGATGCGGTTGCGAGATATTTGGTATCATTGAATTTTTAGTATATGTAGTGATGAATCAAATATGAGTAGTGAAAAAGATTAATGTAGCCAACTCCAAATTTATTAGGAATTAGACTTAGTTTGTTATCTTGTGGCTTTGTGTCTTCCATAGTCATATCATTTTGTTTTCAAACCTTTTTCTCTAAATTCTAAAATTAAGAATTTGATTTTCAATCTGCCGCTTTTTATTACGTCACTATAAATGCATTGTATGCTTGTAATTTCCATGTTAACTCTCGGGTGTTTGTTAATATATTGTTAGGGGATGTAGTAAACCAAGCTGTTTGTGAAAGCTTGTGTTTTGGCTTGCATAGTGATAGGACTCAACAGGAAGAAAGGAAGACAGAAAAATTAATATAAAGCTTTCGATTGAGCTGCAGGGAATTACAGAACAAAGGAAAATAATTAGGCTCATCTTTCACTCAATTTTTACCTGCTTGTGTACTTCTCTTCTACCCCTATTTATAAACTTCTCCGAACTAATTCGGTCTGACCACTTTCCCCTGCAACAGAATTCAGTTTCCCTTTCCTGCCAGCTGATGAGCCATTCTTATTTTCTCATCTAGAATAAGTGAGCCTGATGGGAAGCTTATCACATAGTGACTCGTTAATGCACCTATAAAGGTGAACTGCACATGAATTCCATCAATGCAGTGGCAGTATTTGTATATTCTAGAGGTCACAAACCTGATCCTGATGTATTATAGGAGGAAAAGCAATGGAAGACCTAAATTTTCCAATAGTCCAACACAAGAAAAAATAAAACTGTAAAGATCTTAAAGTAGGTTTGTTCAATCCCAAGAATAATCTTGTCCAGAATCCAGATTTGACCGTATCTTTGTATTTTTCAATTTTAAATACTGATGCATCTATTCTCCAAGTTTTTAGTGAGAAGATCTCTGTGTGTACTGAAATAGAAGAATTCTCATGGTATTGGCTCCTCTGCCATCATTATTTTTGTAATTAATGAGCTTGGGTCACATTAGTTCTTACCCTGACGTCTGTGATGCTAACTCAATTTTACCAACTCTGTCTCTCTTGGTCTTTATTTTATCATTTTGCTTGCTGTTTCGCCTTGTAGTTCTTGTTCCCATGCTGGCATCAGTCACCTCAAAATGTTTAGTTTCCCTCCTTTTCCTTTCCATTCTGTTTCATATTAAGTGCCTGATTGTCCTTTAGCATTATATATTAACATGACATTGCATTGATGATAAAGCTATACTATGGTGTTTGTTGAATTGGTACATTGCAATTTTAGAGTATGATTCCATATTTTGTCCTCAGTGTAACTATAACGCATGTTAATTTCAGGTAATGGCAAGCAATGACAGAGTCCCCCCTCCCCACCTCCGGCTCCCTCTTCCTGGCCGGAGCATGGTCCATCCTGATCCTTATGGTCCTCCAATTCATCCTCCACCTGGTGGTTTCCCTCTAGAAATGTTGCCTCCTGAAGTTATGGAACAAAAACTTACTGCACAACATGTCGAAATGGACAAACTTGCGACAGAAAATCAGAGGCTTGCCACAACCCATAGAACTCTTAGACAAGATCTTGCTACTGCTAAGCATGAGTTGCAGTCAGTACATGCTTACATTGCTGATATGAAGGCTGATAAAGAACAACACACAAGAAGATTAATGGATAAAATAGCAAGGATGGAGGCTGAACTTCAAGCTGCAGAGTCCATCAAAACAGAGTTGCAGCAAGCACATGCTGAAGCTAAGAGCTTGTTTGGTGCAAGGCAGGAACTAATATCCCAAGCGCAACAGCTGACACGCGATCTTCAGATGGCTCACTCTGAGGCACAGCAGATTCCTGCTCTAATGTCTGAACTTGAGAACCTGAGACAGGAATATCAGCATTGCAGGTAGTTTTTCTTGTTATTTGGTTGGAACAGGAAGCAACCCAAAGAAAATTCTATTCACTGTCTGAAAAAAGTGAAAAAAAATTCTAAGCAAAGAAGAGTGAGGAATTATTATATTCCAGATAAAAGGGAAGTCCAGATGTATTCACTTTTAATATAAATTTGTATATTGTTAACTTAGGCTCTCTGATATGCCTATTTTTATGTTCCTTTAGTAGTAGAGTCAATAGTAAACTTGTTCCTTTAGTAGTAGAGTCAATAGTAAACTAGTTGATTTAAAAGCTTGTTAAATATATGAATGGTAATTTTCTTCATATCACTGTTAATTTAACTTAACGAGTAATGTATTTGATGTTTTCTTAAACTAAAAGTTGGCATTGCAGTTGGAGTTTCTGATGATTTTTGGGCTTTTTATCTATGCAGGGCTACTTACGACTATGAGAAGAAATTATACAGTGACCATCTTGAATCACTTCAGGTGATGGAGAAGAATTATATGGCTATGTCTAGAGAGGTGGATAAGCTTAGAGCAGAGTTAACTAATTCCACAAACTTTGACCCACGAACAGGTATTCAGGGTCGGGTTTGTTTTGAATATTTTGATCTGATTTTTGAGGATCAATTGTCAGAAGTGATTAAAAAATTAAAAATTTTGAACATTGTGAATAGAAGTTGATAATCAATCATTTGTATGACTAAATCATCTAGCTATTACACAATTTTTTTGATTACCAAGCATCTAAACCAAATGTGGCTTTAGTTCTTTCTGATTTATTTCCTTACTGCATGGGAAACAATTTTGTCTTGCAATCATTTTTAACTTTTAGGTAACTCATGCCACAATGCAAATGCAGGAGGGCCATATGGTGGCTCTGCTGGTTACAGTGGGGGTATTCCCATGGGGAACTATGCTACATATGATGGCTATGGCTTACCGCAGGTATATATCATCTGCTTGCTGATGTGAATTAGTTTCTTGTAATATCAACCAAGCAAAATTTAAAGCTTTGGTACAATATTTCCAAGTTGAACTGAAGAAGTGTCTGATTTTGAATCCTGGAAGTCTTCACATGAACCCCCAGCCACCCCAACCGCCAGCACACTTTTTTTGCTTTTATGGGTGTGGTAAAATAAATTCATGAAGAATACAATTATCTTCTCCCTCAATCTTAGTCATTGTGTGAAAATCTGTCGAGATGAAATTGGGGACCTACATGAAACTAAGTTCTAGAATTTCAATTTGGTTTCTTATATTCAAAACTCAAAACTGCTAGAGTTGTTTATATTTTGTTGTTTCTTATAATGAGCCATTTTGCCATAGGTCAAGTTTCGACCCTTTTCCCATTTCCATATCTGCAAACTGCAGTGATTTTACCTATGCTGTATGTAACATGAAACAGGACAATTGCTGTAGCCTTAACTTGTGGAAGCGTATAGAAATACTCTGGCTTGTTTTAGTTGAATTTTACGAACTGGCCTTGTCTCAGCATTCTGATATCTAAGGATTCTAAAAATATAATGTTATAAATTGCCAGTGCATTCTGAAATTTTTTGAGTACTACACTTGCCTTCAAATCATGTAGAGTACATATACCACAGAGAATCTTTTGCAAGCCGCAAGGCGGTTGCAGAACATGAAACAGTACTTTCATGATATCATAAAAGAAAATCACACTGGAATGGTTGATTTGACTTCCAACCATCGAGATTGAAGAAGCAAAACTTTGTGTCACTTCCGGTGACTAATTCTGTTTTCTTTTATGAACAGCAGGGCCAAACCCCAGTTTTAGGAGGGGGTACTGGTGCTGGAGCTGCTGGCACTGGGAGTGGAGCACGTGATTCTGGCACTGGGGTTACTTCTCCTCATGTTGTAGCTCAATCTGCACCTGGTGGTTTGGGGGCTGCTTACGATGCATCAAAAAGGCCTGGCTACGATGCACTGAGAGGACCTACTGGACCTGGATATGATGTACAGAGAGGACCAACTGGACCTGCATATGATGCACAGAGAGGACCAACTGGACCCGGCTACGATGGAGAGAGAGTACCGACTGGACCCAGTTACAATGCACAGAGAGGACCAACTGGACTCAGTTACGATCCACAGAGAGGACCTAAGCAAGACACTCAGAAGGGACCAGGGTATGATGCTGATAAAGCACCTGGTTATGATGGTCAAAGGCCGCCACCTACTTATGATTTCCGAAGAGATTCAGGAAATGACATACAAAGGGGATCTAACTATGACCCGCAGAAAGCAGCTGGCTATGATCCATTGTCTCGAGGTGCTGTAGGGCCCCAAGGACAGGTACCTAATGAAAATGTACACCATACATCAGCACCACCACCTCCTACTCGTCCAAGTGGTGGATATGAGGCACCCGGACGAGGTGGAAATCCCATTCACAGATGATTTCAGGACCCTCTCAACTTTATTGTCATCTGAATTTTCTTCACGTAATGCCTCGAGTAATTCATCTTGCACTTTACTTATCATTCTTCATCCGGCCAATGCTTCTCCCTCGTACTCTCTCTCTCTCATCAGGGCATATCTATAGTGAAGTTCTGATATGGAAGTATAAGAAAGGTAGTTATTGACTTATTGTGCAAGTCAAACTTTTAGAAAGCAAAATGTGGACGAATACAGCTCATGCTTTGTTGGAAGAGCCTATCCCCCTATAAATTGTAGTGTTCATGTTTAGCTTATGATCATTTATACTTTGTGAACATGTGCATTTTCTTATTTTTGATCTACTTCTGCAGTATTTTGTTTTTGAGTATGTTCTAGTTTTAATTAATAGTTTTTTGGGTATATGTATATTTAGTTGTTCCAGGATTGTTTCGATCTTGTTCCCTTTGATTGGGATTTGCATGCAAGGAAAAGGTATAGGTCACAATTTGTTCATCGATTACAAATCAAAAATTTATAAGGTGCGATTTATTTATCGATCACAAATCACAAATGTAATAAATCACAACATATTATACGGTCACAAATTATCAAAATTTCGGTCACAAACTAAGAATAATAATTGCTAAACACTAGGGGTCGAAAATCAGTTTAATATACAAAATCCGTTAACAAGAACATAAAATTACCTCCCAAGTCCATGGAATGCTTTTAATTATTTCATAATCAAATTTAGTACGAGGCAATAGTATATAAAATCAGGAGATTAGAATGGTGGTTATGGAGGCCAATCATTGATCTTCGAGGTCGCAGACTCGAAGTGCTAGGAATCTGTCATCTTAAATGCTTTCCCTATATTTATTAATGAAAGAAAGTTTCGAAATTGCAAGTCATCTTTTCCACTGCTTAAAGCATAACGAAGTTTTGGCATCATTGTTGCTTTTGGAGAAAAATAGTGATAAAATTATTACAAATTTACAAGGCTCAGCAAAAGAGGCAAATTTGCACTATTTATATTTGTATTTGAATACCACACGGAACCCACTTGGTAATAAAATTTATTAAAAGAAATTATTCTTATCATTACATAGAGGAAATTACATCGTCCCAAGGCTTTCAAGTTCACTCTGCATAAATCATGGGCCCAACTTTCTATTTAAATATCCGGTATAACCCTAACCCTAAAATTCAAATTCATTTCGCTCCATCCTTCATTCTCTCTCTCCCTCTCCCCCTCCCCCCCCCCTTCCCCCCCCC